>NC_048565.1:13253407-13483407 GCF_013265735.2 Oncorhynchus mykiss | reverse complement strand
GTGTGACTGTGCCGGCTGCCGAGACCCCCCTGGGGCAGGTGAGCATCGCAGTGGATTTGGGTTACCTGTGTACCTAACGGCACTCCATGTAGTACAATGGAATCCACTCTGTGGAAGGAAATGAATCAGAAGGAGCTCATAGTATTAGACAACTTGTGTTTTAATATGCATTATTCAGTTATTCACAACTATTTTAAAGACAAAGATCTGGATAATATTTTTGTTTCTGTTGTGTCTTGCCGTTAGTGTGTGTATGCGCACGCGTGTGTGTGCGTGCGTGTGTGCGCGTGTGTGTTTGTGAAGCAGCTGACAGAGCCATTCCCACTCAGGGTTAGCATAAAAACCATCTGCCCATGGAGTGCTGTGAACTTCATCCATCAACCATTGGCTGAAATGCCAGTGTGCCCCAGCCCATGTGTGGTCACTGAACCCAGTACAGGGCTATGCTGAGGACGTTCACATCTCCTCCAGAGAGGACCATGCTATCAACGACATGCTCTCTCGCACAGATTACTTTTTGAAAAGGTCTGGAAGTGAAAGACAGTGAATGTATAAAAGACAGAGGTAAACGCTGGTACAAGTCTCGAACTGATAAACCCCCAACATTTACACTAACGAATAAACCAATCAGAGTTTACTCTCATCACGATATATATGGTTATCTTTGACATAAGTTGAATGTTGCTGGTGAGTGGGCGGAGTTGAGGAGCTTGTTAATGAGTATTCAACCAGGCTTGATATGATTAACGTTTCCCCTCTGCCTGTGGCCATGAAGCTAGAAGCTGTGAGAGAGGTGGCCCTAGTAAAGATTCAACATCTGCTTACAAATGTGCCTCTCCCACAGAAGGTTCTGGGGGAAATGAATAACAAAACTGTTCAGGTGGTGAGAAAGTGGCTCTGCTTCAACACACACACCACACGTGACGGTGTCTTCCTGAGCCAAAGAGAGCGGCGTTTAGGCGTCCCGAATATTGAGTGGATTTACGCTGCTGCCAGACAGACTCACCTGTTGAACATGCTCAACAGTGATGATGTGACAGGTAAGGAGTTATCCAGAGCCGTCCTTCCTCCTGGACCGTTACACTGGCCAGGGACACTGAGGACAACTTCCTGGGCTTCAGGAGGACGGTTACACTGGCCAGGGACACTGAGGACAACTTCCTGGGCTTCAGGAGGACGGTTACACTGGCCAGGGACACTGAGGACAACTTCCTGGGCTTCAGGAGGACGGTTACACTGGCCAGGGACACTGAGGACAACTTCCTGGGCTTCAGGAGGACGGTTACACTGGCCAGGGACACTGAGGACAACTTCCTGGGCTTCAGGAGGACGGTTACACTGGCCAGGGACACTGAGGACAACTTCCTGGAAGGAAGGCAAATGGAATATTGGACATTCGTGCTGCTGGCTTTGGTGTCTGGTCAGACTGGCCAGACCTCAACAACCTGTGCAACCGGACTGGAGTGGAGCTCAGGTGGACACTGCAAACTGAGCCAGTGACTGATTCTGATGTAGTTGTGGCAGATTGTTGTGTTGTTGTGGAGACTTCTGTCACCCATCATGGAACATCTCATCCTACATGCAGGACAACACTCCGCGGTGTCAGATGGATGCAGCTCCTGTAACACTGGACCGGCCTGAGGCTGCAGGGGAAACTCACTGCTCTGGACTGTGATGTCCACTCTGTCTCCCAGCTACTGCAACACTGGACTGGCCTGAGGCTGCAGGGGAAACTCGATGCTCTGGACTGTGATGACCACTCTGTTTCCCATTCCATTTACCAGAACGGTGCCATTTTATTTTTAATTTTTATTTGACCTTTATTTAACTAGGCATGTCAGTTAAGAACAAATTCTTATTTTCAATGACTGCCTAGGAACAGTGGGTTAACTGCCTGTTCAGGGGCAGAACGACAGATTTGTACCTTGTCAGCTCGGAGATTTGAACTTGCAACCTTCCGGTTACTAGTCCAACGCTCTAACCACTAGGCTACCCTGCCACCCCAATGTCCTCGCCATTGGCCATTTATTTTTAAGGTGAGGCTGCAAGTTCTACAAACAAAATATAATGTAGCACTCTGGTACCCTGCAAACCATGACCCATTCTGTATTCCACATGAGTCAAATGTAATGGAGTCCATTGTCCATGTTGTGAATGGCTGCTGTTCATACAAGGATTTGTACATTGCTAGACATGGCCACCTTGTCGACCTGATAGCGAGCGAGCGAGACAAGTGGATGCAGAAACATTCTTGTGTAAGGGGAAGCTGGTTTGATAATGATGTGTTTTCCTGTATGCCAAATATACCAGATATTGTTGTTGTGGGGGGGGGGACAAGGCCTTTGCAGAGAAGCTGCTTCAGGACCAGCCCCTCGTGGCATGCTGGGACATCCTCGGGTTTAGGTGCAAGCTGGTGGTGCTGATGTTTGGCAGTCTCGGCCACGTTCACAGGCTTGCAGTGCATGGCCTCCAGATTGAGGGCCTGACAAAAATTATGGCAAAGCAATTGGCTACGTACTGCTCTGTTTCAGCTGTCATGGGCAGCCTAGCTGATTGGAGAAGGAGGTGCTTTCTTTACCTTTGAGTGGCATGCATACAGGGACCTTTAAAATGGTTGCATACTTTTTTTGTCAATTTGATTGGTGGATTCAAATTAAGTATTTAAAATGTGTGTGTGTGCGCAGACTGCGAACCTGTCCAAAACCTGTCGGCTCTCCTGTAAGCTGCCTGTGGTGAGCTCTGTGAAAGGGGAGCTGGTGCCCCCCCCTGCCTCTTTCCTACCTTCCTCCTGCACCAGCCCAGACTTTGAGTACTGCAGCAAAGGTATGGAGCCACACTCACAACCAGCAGGCCATTTACAGGGCTACATTAGGGACCCTAAGAGTACAAGGTATTTTCAACATATTGTGCTCACTGGGGAAGAACTGACTGTTTTACTCAACTGTCTTATTTTATCTATTCAATTCTTTGTGCAGAAAGTTGTGAATCAAATCAAATGTTATTGGTCACGTACACGTGTTTAGCAGATGTTATTGGTCACGTACACGTGTTTAGCAGATGTTATTGGTCACGTACACGTGTTTAGCAGATGTTATTGGTCACGTACACGTGTTTAGCAGATGTTATTGGTCACGTACACGTGTTTAGCAGATGTTATTGGTCACGTACACGTGTTTAGCAGATGTTATTGGTCACGTACACGTGTTTAGCAGATGTTATTGGTCACGTACACGTGTTTAGCAGATGTTATTGCAGGTGTAGAGAAATGTATATTATTCATTATAAAGAGGACAGCCAACAACATAAACACTTGCATTGAGGTTTAATAACAAAATCTCTCTCCTCCCTCTCTCTATACTGTAGACCCAGCCACGTGCCCTATCGTTCCAGGCCAGGAGAAAATCATAGAGATCGCCAAGGGTCGCTCTGGCCTGGGTCTCAGCATTGTAGGGGGAAAAGACACCCAGCTGGTAAGTCTGCTAGCCTTGCTCAGGGGCGACCATGTTGACCATGACAGGTTACGTAAATTTGTCTCCATCTCAGCCAGAGATGAGAGCCACAGCTACACTGCATAGTAGCATAGTAGTGGTGGTTTTAGTGTAATGAGGATGTCTCATTAAAGTAAGACAAAAAGTCAACAGTCTCTCTCGCTCTCTTTCTCTCTCGCTCTCTTTCTCTCCATCTCTCTCTCTCTCTCAAGGATGCCATAGTGATCCATGAGGTATATGAGGAGGGGGCGGCGGCACGTGATGGACGACTCTGGGCTGGAGATCAGATCCTGGAGGTTAGTCTCTCTCTTTTATCTCTCTCTTTATCTCTCTCCCTCTGTTTGTTTCTCTCTCCGTGTATGCTGGGAGTGTTTTGTATTTGAGAGGCCGTGTGGAGGGCTCTGTCCTTACTTATTTTCTTGGTCTTTTCTTTCAATTTGTATTTTCTATGGTGGAGGGTTAACGCACTAGTTAGTTTAGCGGTACCTACTGTTTTAGTTCAAAGTTAGGGATGAAGAGGACAGAGTTTTAGTTGCCTGGTGATTGAATGGTGTGGTGTGCACGATGCCTTCTCAGCCTAGCGCGGAGGAGACGCTGTGGTTACGGCATGGATTCAGGTGTGCTCCTGAGAATGGAGTTAAGGTGGAGGAGGTTCTGCTCACGGTAGGTGAACAGGTGGGAGCTGAATTTATACATTCCGCATCCAGAATTAACAAAGCTGTGGTTGTGTTCATGAAAATAGTATATTTAGTGGGTAGGCTGATTGCTAGGTGGCTCCCATTTTGGCTGTAGTGTTTCCAAGTGCCTGAATGAGAGCGCGTTCTTTGTTTTTCTCCAGTAAAGACAATAAGGATTCTCCATCTTTAGCGTTTATTTACGTATTAGGGTACCTGCGGTTTGATTATAAACGTTGTTTGACTTGTTTGGAGAAGTTTATTAGTAACGTTTGGGATTAATTTTGTATGCATTCTGATGGCGGGAAACCGGTGGATTGTTGACTGAAGCGCGCCAACTAAACTGAGTTTTTGGGGATATAGAGAAGGACATTATCGAACGAAAGGACCATTTGTGATGATTCTGGGACCTTTTGGAGTGCCAACAGAAGATCATCAAAGGTTAGGTGTTTATTATATCTCTATTTCTGACTTTCGTGTCGCACCTGTCTGGTTGAAATATGTTTTTCATGGTTTTCTATGTGGGGCGCTGTCCTCAGATAATCGCATGGTGTGTTTTTGCCGTAAAGCCTTTTTGAAGTCTGACACAGCGGCTGGATTAGTAAGAAATTAAGCTTTATTTTGATGTATAACACTTCTGATTTTATGAAAGTTAAATATTTATAATTCTGTAGTTTTAATTTTGCGCTCGGCAATTTCACCGGATGTTGGACGCTACTGTCCCACCTGCCTATAAGAAGTTAAATTGAGGCATGCCGGATAGTCTGCTGTGTTTTGAATGTGGGGATTTGAGGCACAAGAGCTTTGCGTGCCCACATAAAGGCCGTAGACAAGGTGAGGATACAAGCTCCAGTGGGAGAAATCGAGGTAAACGTGCAGGGGGCCATGAGACACAGCCAGCAGAGGCTGGGTCTAGTCATGTTATAGATGGTGGTGTAGATGAGGCTGGGTCTAGTCAGGCTATAGATGGAGGTGTAGATGTGGCTGGGTCTAGTCAGGCTATAGATGGAGGTGTAGATGAGGCTGGGTCTAGTCAGGCTATAGATGGAGGTGTAGATGTGGCTGGGTCTAGTCATGTTATAGATGGTGGTGTAGATGAGGCTGGGTCTAGTCAGGCTATAGATGGAGGTGTAGATGAGGCTGGGTCTAGTCAGGCTATAGATGGAGGTGTAGATGTGGCTGGGTCTAGTCAGGCTATAGATGGAGGTGTAGATGTGGCTGGGTCTAGTCAGGCTATAGATGGAGGTGTAGATGTGGCTGGGTCTAGTCAGGCTATAGATGGAGGTGTAGATGAGGCTGGGTCTAGTCAGGCTATAGAAGGAGGTGTAAATGAGGCTGGGTCTAGTCAGGCTATAGATGGAGGTGTAGATGAGGCTGGGTCTAGTCAGGCTATAGATGGAGGTGTAGATGAGTCTGGGTCTAGTCAGGCTATAGATGGAGGTGTAGATGAGGCTGGGTCTAGTCAGGCTATAGATGGAGGTGTAGATGAAGCTGGGTCTAGTCAGGCTATAGATGGAGGTGTAGATGAGGCTGGGTCTAGTCAGGCTATAGATGGAGGTGTAGATGAGTCTGGGTCTAGTCAGGCTATAGATGGAGGTGTAGATGTGGCTGGGTCTAGTCAGGCTATAGATGGAGGTGTAGATGTGGCTGGGTCTAGTCAGGCTATAGATGGAGGTGTAGATGAGGCTGGGTCTAGTCAGGCTATAGATGGAGGTGTAGATGAGGCTGGGTCTAGTCAGGCTAGGCTAGTGGATGAGGATAGTGTAGTGGGGAAGGGTAAGCAACTGGGGGGGTGGAGGACAGTGTCAAGCGGAAGAAAATAAGGGGGAGAAGAAAAAGGTGGGAGGGGAGAGGCTGGTGTGGTCAAAGGCACCAGGGGGGGGTCGGGGGTTAGGTGGTCAGGATGGCAGATGGAGACGAGGAAGTGGAAGGGGAGTTTGAGGAAGAGGACGATGAGGAGGTTTTCTGTTCAGACTCATCCTCTGTGGGCCCGGAGCTGACAGCCAGAGGTGTCAAAGTACACGGTGAGGGAACTGTCAAGGTTCCTGAGTGAGACTAAAGGGAAAAAGAAGGTTCAAATGTAAGCTTTTTTTTTGCAATCTGGTACCCCCTGTATATATCCTCCACATTGACTCTGTACCGTAACACCCTGTATATATCCTCCACATTGACTCTGTACCGTTAACACCCTGTATATAGCCTCCACATTGACTCTGTACCGTAACACCCTGCATATAGCCTCCACATTGACTCTGTACCGTAACACCCTGTATATAGCCTCCACGTTGACTCTGTACCGTAACACCCTGTATATAGCCTCCACATTGACTCTGTACCGTAACACCCTGTATATAGCCTCCACATTGACTCTGTACCGTAACACCCTGTATATAGCCCCCACATTGATTCTGTACCGTAACACCCTGTATATAGCCTCACATTGACTCTGTACCGTAACACCCTGTATATAGCCTCCACATTGACTCTGTACCGTAACACCCTGTATATAGCCTCCACATTGACTCTGTACCGTAACACCCTGTATATAGCCTCCACATTGATTCTGTACCGTAACACCCTGTATATAGCCTCCACATTGACTCTGTACCGTAACACCCTGTATATAGCCTCCACATTGACTCTGTACCGTAACACCCTGTATATAGCCTCCACATTGACTCTGTACCGTAACACCCTGTATATAGCCTCCACATTGATTCTGTACCGTAACACCCTGTATATAGCCTCACATTGACTCTGTACCGTAACACCCTGTATATAGCCTCCACATTGACTCTGTACCGTAACACCCTGTATATAGCCTCCACATTGACTCTGTACCGTAACACCCTGTATATAGCCTCCACATTGACTCTGTACCGTAACACCCTGTATATAGCCTCCACATTGACTCTGTACCGTAACACCCTGTATATAGCCTCCACATTGACTCTGTACCGTAACACCCTGTATATAGCCTCCACATTGACTCTGTACCGTAACACCCTGTATATAGCCTCCACATTGACTCTGTACCGGTACCCCCTGTATATAGCCTCCACATTGATTCTGTACCGTAACACCCTGTATATAGCCTCACATTGACTCTGTACCGTAACACCCTGTATATAGCCTCCACATTGACTCTGTACCGTAACACCCTGTATATAGCCTCCACATTGACTCTGTACCGTAACACCCTGTATATAGCCTCCACATTGACTCTGTACCGTAACACCCTGTATATAGCCTCCACATTGATTCTGTACCGTAACACCCTGTATATAGCCCCACTATTTTTTATTTACTGCTGCTCTTTTATTATTGCTTACTCTTCTCTTACTTTTTTATTTATTTTTTAGGTATTTACTTAAAACTGCTTTGTTGGTTAAGGGATTGTAAGTAAGCATTTCACTGCAAGGTGAACCTGTTCCATGTGACAAATAAGATTTGATTTGATTAGGGGGTGGGACATCATTAATCAGTTTGAACAAACCGATGTTTGGAGAACTAGACATTATACATGGGTGAAGGTCTTTGGGGCTAGTGGGTGAGTGCAGCCCAACACCAGACAGTATACATGTGTGAAGGTCTTTGGGGCTAGTGGGTGAGTGCAACCCGACTCAATCGTTTTTACATGTCCAGGAATCAGAGCAATAGGCTGTTGGGCGCTTCCATTCTCCCGGTGGGGTTTTCAGATCACCACGTAAGCATGGCTCGGCTGTCTATTTCACCAGGTCCTCCCAGGCATCCTATTAGAAGTTTAATGCAAAGCTCTTACAAGATGCCATCTTTTGCTCAGATTTCCAGACTTTTTGTTAAAGGTGGGGGCAGCGAAGAGAGGAGTATGAGTCTCTGAGTCAATAGTGGGATGTGGGAAAAGTACAAATTTGTATTTTCTGTCAACAGTATACAGCTCTCTCATCCTCAGAGGCTATGAGAGTATTGGGGGAACTCGAAGCATAGTATCAGTGAGGTGAAGGTGGAGGTAGAGCTGGTGGGGCAAGGCAATGTAGGCCTCCAGGCTAAATTAGCTGAATTATGTAGGAACCTGGGCAGTTTATTCCAGGTTAAAGCAAAGGGAGCACTTGTAAGAGCTAGGTTCTCCATGTTCAATGAGATAGATGCTCCCAGCTCCTACTTCTTTGGTTTGGAAAGACAGAGCGGTGAAGCCAAGGGTATGCATTGTCTACGGCTGTCTGATGGGCGGGTGACCTCTGTGGTGGGGAGATGCTGACTGTGGAGATTTAACCTGAGTTGTATAGGGCAGAACTGTGTGATCCTATGTGTGCTCAGGTTTTGTTTGCAGAACTCCGTAAGCTCTCTCTGGCACAGAGGGAGGAAATTGACATTTCTGTCACGAGAATTATGTTCTCAATGTTCATAACACAATTCAATTAAACTACTCGGTCTGCAACCCAGGATTTGTAAGATACTGGTTGAAATGAAACAGATAGAGGCACAGCTAAATCGTTTAAATGTTTATTCACGGTCGCGCTGGTTCCTTGTACAAAACCAATACTAGCTCCTTACGCACATACCTTTGCACACAAACAGTAGATTTTATACGCACATACATACACACGAACAGTAGGTATCCTACGCACATATTGTATCAATACCCAGCCGACAAAGATTAGGGACCATGAGAAGCACTCCCTGTCCTCCCTCAAGATTAGGGAGTACTCACTGCCCTCTCAGACAGTCTGTGTTTAAGATACTATAAAGATATATTGTACAGATATATTGTTTTACCCTAATTCTGACTAAAACTACACACATCATTTTACTGACTAAAACTACACACATCATTAATAATAATTTTATGATCCTAATCAATTTCATACAATTATATGGTTTCAGGGTGGAATATTCTAATCATTCATTTAAACATATAAATTCCATCAACAATTTCCCTGTTGTCCCATGAACTGGCAGAGGCCGTAACTCCGATGTCCCCCAGCCCTGCACCGGGGGTTGATGGACTCCCAGTTGAGTTTTATAAAAATTCTGGGGAATAATTGGACTGGACTTCCTTTGCCTGAGTGCGTCGGGGTAGGAGAATTGCCGATGAGGTGTCGTCGGGCAGTTCTGACTCTCCTGTCCAGAAAGGGAACTTGTGTGAACTTAAGAACTGGAGGCCTGTGGCATATCTCTGTGCGGACTACAAGATATTTGCCAAGGTCCTCGCTAACAGCTTGAAGTCCCATCTGGACTCTGTAGAGCAGACATCTGGACTCTATAGACCAAACATCTGGACTCTATAGAGCAGACATCTGGACTCTATAGAGCAGACATCTGGACTCTACAGACCAAACATCTGGACTCTATAGAGCAGACATCTGGACTCTACAGACCAAACATCTGGACTCTATAGAGCAGACATCTGGACTCTATAGAGCAGACATCTGGACTCTATAGAGCAGACATCTGGACTCTACAGACCAAACATCTGGACTCTATAGAGCAGACATCTGGACTCTATAGAGCAGACATCTGGACTCTACAGAGCAGACATCTGGACTCTATAGAGCAGACATCTGGACTCTACAGAGCAGACATCTGGACTCTACAGAGCAGACATCTGGACTCTACAGAGCAGACATCTGGACTCTATAGAGCAGACATCTGGACTCTATAGAGCAGACATCTGGACTCTATAGAGCAGACATCTGGACTCTATAGAGCAGACATCTGGACTTTTGATAGAGTGGACCATGAGTATCTGTTTAATGTGATGTTTGGACTGGTCACTTTAAATCAAGAGAGGGCTTTTGATAGAGTGGACCATGAGTATCTGTTTAATGTGATGTTTGGACTGGTCTCTTTAAATCAAGAGAGGGCTTTTGATAGAGTGGACCATGAGTATCTGTTTAATGTGATGTTTGGACTGGTCTCTTTAAATCAAGAGAGGGCTTTTGATAGAGTGGACCATGAGTATCTGTTTAATGTGATGTTTGGGTTTTGGGAAAGGTTTTTGGCCTGTGTGAAGGTGTTGTATGCTGGAGCGTCATGTATGGTCAAGGTGGGAGGGGGGCTCAGTAGGCCAGTCTGGGTGAGGCATTAGACAAGGATGCCATTGAGCCTTTTTTGGGCCTGCTACGCAGTAGACTGCAGGGAGTATGCTGGACAGGCATGGGTGTGTTGACAGGCATAGCAGTGTCAGTGTATGCAGATGACGTTTCTGTGAATGTCAGGGAGGGTCAGGATATGCAGGCACCAGAGACCAGTCTGAAGGTGTACGAGGGCGCTTCATCAGCTAAGGTGAACTGGGACAAAAGCGAAGCTCTGTTATGTGGGGCATGGGGGGGATAGGGCCCCCCCTCTGCTTCCAGGGAGTTTGCAGTGGGGTTGTGAAGGGCTTAAAATGTTGGGGCTGTACCTGGGCCCGGAAAGGTGGGTCAGGAAGAACTGGAAGGGGCTGTCACGGGCAGTGGTGTCAAGACTGGCCAGGTGGCGGTGACTCCTGTCCCAAGTGTCATGTAGAGGGAGGGTGCTGATAATCAACAACCTGCGGTGCTGAGAGCCTGGCAGCTGCTAAGGCCCACACGAGAATAGGGTGTGGAGTTTGGGCTGTGGGAGGAGCCTGTCTTCCACAACCCAGCCATCCCTTTGAGATCGGTTCAGTCGGCCACCCTGCAGGAGCGACTGATGGCAGCGGGTTTACTAAGGCTGGGTGACTTGCGGCTGCTGGTGGAGGAGGGGTGTCCAGGAGGCACTGTCTGAGCCGGTAAGGGGGGTTGTTAGAGCGGCTGAAGGGGGAAGTCCAGGAGGCACTGTCTGAGCCGGTAAGGGAGGTTGTTAGAGCGGCTGAAGGGGGAAGTCCAGGAGGCACTGTCTGAGCCGGTAAGGGGGGTTGTTAGAGCGGCTGAAGGGGGAAGTCCAGGAGGCACTGTCTGAGCCGGTAAGGGGGGTTGTTAGAGCGGCTGAAGGGGGAAGTCCAGGAGGCACTGTCTGAGCCGGTAAGTGGGGTTGTTAGAGCGGCTGAAGGGGGAAGTCCAGGAGGCACTGTCTGAGCCGGTAAGTGGGGTTGTTAGAGCAGCTGAAGGGGGAGGGTCCACTGCAGGTGACTGCAGAGACTGGGGACTGGCAAGGGGGTTTGGAAGACTTGTTAGATTTGAACACTCCGAGCCCTCTACAACCTCTGCATTAAGGTAAGGAACATTAGGAGCTTAACAGGACACAGGACACATCAGTGGCAGGGGGTATGTGGGGCAGAGAGTATGGTGAGTTTTAGATGGAGGGGGCTCTACAAACCCCCAGTACCAAAGAGGCCAGGGGACCCCAGGGGAGGGTTCTACATGGAGCCCTGGCCACTAACACGGTTGGCACGGGTCGACCCGGGAGTCGGACAGGGGTGTCCTTTCTGTGTCATGAGTGGAACTGTGATTCATGTGTTTTCTGTGTGTTCAGGTTAATGCCATTAATGTTTATGTTGGAATGTGTGTGTGAGATGTTGGGGGAGGAGTTTACTGTCGGGATGTTTATAGTGGGGTCCCTCTCTCTCTCTCTCTCTCTCTCCTTCCTTCCCTCTCTCTCCTTCCCTCTCTCTCTCTCTCCTTCCCTCTCTCTCTCTCTCTCTCTCTCCCACTCTCCTTCCCTCTCTCTCTCTCTCCCTCTCTCCTTCCCTCTCTCTCTCTCCCTCTCCTTCCTTCCCTCTCTCTCTCTCCCTCTCTCCTTCCCTCTCTCTCTCTCTCCCTCTCTCCTTCCTTCCCTCTCTCTCCTTCACTCTCTCTCTCTCTCTCACTCTATATCCCTCTCCTTCTCTCTCTCTCTCCCTCTCTCCTTCCCTCTCTCTCTCTCTCCCTCTCTCCTTCCCTTTCTCTCTCTCTCTCTCTCTCTCCTTCCCTTTCTCTCTCTCTCCCTCACTCCTTCCCTCTCTCTCCCTCTCTCCTTCCCTCTCTCTCTCTCCCTCTCTCCTTCCTTCCCTCTCTCCTTCCCTCTCTCTCTCTCCCACTCTCCTTCCCTCTCTCTCTCCTTCCCTCTCTCTCTCTCCCACTCTCCTTCCCTCTCTCTCTCCTTCCCTCTCTCTCTCCATCTCTCCTTCCTTCCCTCTCTCTCCTTCCTTCCCTCTTTCTCTCTCTCTCCCACTCTCCTTCCCTCTCTCTCTCTCTCCCACTCTCCTTCACTCTCTCTCTCTCTCTCCCACTCTCCTTCCCTCTCTCTCTCTCTCCCTCTCTCCTTCCCTCTCTCTCTCTTTCCCTTTCTCCTTCCCTCGCTCTCTCTCTCTCTCCCTCTCTCCTTCCTTCCCCCTCTCTCTCTCTCTCCCACTCTCCTTCCTCTCTCTCTCCTTCCCTCTCTCTCTCTCTCCCACTCTCATTCTCTCTCTCTCTCTCTCTCTCTCTCTCTCTCTCTCTCACACACTCTCTAACTCTCTCTCTCTCTCTCTCTCTCTCTCCTCACCTTGTCTAACAGGTCTGATAACTGTGCAATAGAGAAGAAAAATAGAGAGATCACAGTTAACTCTGCAGCTCTTATAACCTCCCATTGTCATATTCTCCAGTGCACTCAATTTAGCCAATGTCTCCCTCTACTGGAATTATACATTTCTCTGGCCTTCACTAGAGATGTGTGTGTGTGTGTGTGTGTGTCGTGCATGCGTGCGCGACCATCCAGGTAAATGGTGTGGACCTGCGTAGCGTGGCCCATGAGGATGCCATCACAGCCCTAAGGCAGACCCCGGCCAAGGTGTATCTAAAGGTTCTACGGGACGAGGCGAGGTACCGCGACCAGGAGAACCTAGATGTGTTCAGTGTGGAACTGCAGAAAAAGGCTGGCCGTGGCCTGGGCCTCAGTATCGTCGGCAAGAGGTACAGTAGCAACTCACACACACACACACACTCACACACACACACACACATTCATTGTGTCTTCATAAAATAAGTTTTATCACTATCAGGGAGTTTAATGGGAACCAGGAAGACATGTAAGGGGATCTATGCTGTAGCTATTTGCTACACTCTTACCTGGGGTTTGTTGTCAGTGGTGTTCTCTGGTTACCTACACGCTCTCCCTACGATGGCAAGGATGAGATCCATTTTGAGTGTACGTAGCCATAGGAATGAATCAAGTATTTTATTTATATGGTAGGAACGGCACAGGGGTGTTCATCTCGGACGTGGTGAAAGGGGGCGCCGCCGAGCTGGATGGCCGGCTGATGCAAGGGGACCAGATTATCTCTGTCAACGGAGATGACATGAGGTCTGCCTTGCAGGAGACGGTAGCTGCCATTCTCAAGGTGAGGGGGGGAGGAGGGGGGGGGGGCTCACCGTCACACCAAAAGGGCTCACACACCAAAAGGGCTCACCGTCACACCAAAAGGGCTCACCGTCACACCAAAAGGGCTCACCGTCACACCAAAAACCAACCACATAGACTTGATGTATGAAACGGCCTGCAGTCCAGTTTGAATAAAACTGCCATTATTATAGACAAACATACACTACCATTCAAAGGTTTGGGGTCACTTAGAAATGTCCTTGTTTTTGAAAGAAAAATTGCTAAAGGGTTTTCTTATGATCAAAAAAACTACAGCCTTCACAGACAAAGAACTACACTAAAACAAATATCTACAGCCTTCACAGACAAAGAACTACACTAAAACAAATAACTACAGCCTTCACAGACAAAGAACTACACTAAAACAAAAAACTACAGCCTTCACAGACAAAGAACTACACTAAAACAAATAACAGCAGCCTTCACAGACAAAGAACTACACTAAAACAAATAACAACAGCCTTCACAGACAAAGAACTACACTAAAACAAATAACAACAGCCTTCACAGACAAAGAACTACACTAAAACAAATAACAACAGCCTTCACAGACAAAGAACTACACTAAAACAAATAACAACAGCCTTCACAGACAAAGAACTACACTAAAACAAATAACTACAGCCTTCACAGACAAAGAACTACACTAAAACAAATAACAACAGCCTTCACAGACAAAGAACTACACTAAAACAAATACCTACAGCCTTCACAGACAAAGAACTACACTAAAACAAATAACTACAGCCTTCACAGACAAAGAACTACACTAAAACAAATAAAAACAGCCTTCACAGACAAAGAACTACACTAAAACAAATAACAACAGCCTTCACAGACAAAGAACTACACTAAAACAAATAACAACAGCCTTCACAGACAAAGAACTACACCAAAACAAATAACTACAGCCTTCACAGACAAAGAACTACACCAAAACAAATAACAACATCCTTCACAGACAAAGAACTACACTAAAACAAATAACTACAGCCTTCACAGACAAAGAACTACACCAAAACAAATAACTACAGCCTTCACAGACAAAGAACTACACTAAAACAAATAACAACAGCCTTCACAGACAAAGAACTACACTAAAACAAATAACTACAGCCTTCACAGACAAAGAACTACACTAAAACAAATATCTACAGCCTTCACAGACAAAGAACTACACTAAAACAAATAACTACAGCCTTCACAGACAAAGAACTACACTAAAACAAAAAACTACAGCCTTCACAGACAAAGAACTACACTAAAACAAATAACAGCAGCCTTCACAGACAAAGAACTACACTAAAACAAATAACAACAGCCTTCACAGACAAAGAACTACACTAAAACAAATAACAACAGCCTTCACAGACAAAGAACTACACTAAAACAAATAACAACAGCCTTCACAGACAAAGAACTACACTAAAACAAATAACAACAGCCTTCACAGACAAAGAACTACACTAAAACAAATAACTACAGCCTTCACAGACAAAGAACTACACTAAAACAAATAACAACAGCCTTCACAGACAAAGAACTACACTAAAACAAATACCTACAGCCTTCACAGACAAAGAACTACACTAAAACAAATAACTACAGCCTTCACAGACAAAGAACTACACTAAAACAAATAACAACAGCCTTCACAGACAAAGAACTACACTAAAACAAATAACAACAGCCTTCACAGACAAAGAACTACACTAAAACAAATAACAACAGCCTTCACAGACAAAGAACTACACCAAAACAAATAACTACAGCCTTCACAGACAAAGAACTACACCAAAACAAATAAAAACATCCTTCACAGACAAAGAACTACACTAAAACAAATAACTACAGCCTTCACAGACAAAGAACTACACCAAAACAAATAACTACAGCCTTCACAGACAAAGAACTACACTAAAACAAATAACAACAGCCTTCACAGACAAAGAACTACACTAAAACAAATAACTACAGCCTTCACAGACAAAGAACTACACTAAAACAAATAACTACAGCCTTCACAGACAAAGAACTACACTAAAACAAATAACAACAGCCTTCACAGACAAAGAACTACACTAAAACAAATAACTACAGCATTCACAGACAAAGAACTACACTAAAACAAAAAACTACAGCCTTCACAGACAAAGAACTACACTAAAACAAATAACAACAGCCTTCACAGACAAAGAACTACACTAAAACAAATAACAACAGCCTTCACAGACAAAGAACTACACTAAAACAAATAACAGCAGCCTTCACAGACAAAGAACTACACTAAAACAAATAACAACAGCCTTCACAGACAAAGAACTACACTAAAACAAATAACAACAGCCTTCACAGACAAAGAACTACACTTAAACAAATAACAGCAGCCTTCACAGACAAAGAACTACACTAAAACAAATAACAGCAGCCTTCACAGACAAAGAACTACACTAAAACAAATAACTACAGCCTTCACAGACAAAGAACTACACTAAAACAAATAACAACAGCCTTCACAGACAAAGAACTACACTAAAACAAATAACTACAGCCTTCACAGACAAAGAACTACACTAAAACAAATAACTACAGCCTTCACAGACAAAGAACTACACTAAAACAAATAACTACAGCCTTCACAGACAAAGAACTACACTAAAACAAATAACTACAGCCTTCACAGACAAAGAACTACACTAAAACAAATAACTACAGCCTTCACAGACAAAGAACTACACTAAAACAAATAACTACAGCCTTCACAGACAAAGAACTACACTAAAACAAATAACTACAGCCTTCACAGACAAAGAACTACACTAAAACAAATAACAACAGCCTTCACAGACAAAGAACTACACTAAAACAAATAACAACAGCCTTCACAGACAAAGAACTACACTAAAACAAATAACTACAGCCTTCACAGACAAAGAACTACACTAAAACAAATAACTACAGCCTTCACAGACAAAGAACTACACTAAAACAAATAACTACAGCCTTCACAGACAAAGAACTACACTAAAACAAATAACTACAGCCTTCACAGACAAAGAACTACACTAAAACAAATAACTACAGCCTTCACAGACAAAGAACTACACTAAAACAAATAACTACAGCCTTCACAGACAAAGAACTACACTAAAACAAATAACAGCAGCCTTCACAGACAAAGAACTATACTAAAACAAATAACAGCAGCCTTCACAGACAAAGAACTACACTAAAACAAATAACTACAGCCTTCACAGACAAAGAACTACACTAAAACAAATAACTACAGCCTTCACAGACAAAGAACTACACTAAAACAAATAACTACAGCCTTCACAGACAAAGAACTACACTAAAACAAATAACAACAGCCTTCACAGACAAAGAACTACACTAAAACAAATAACTACAGCCTTCACAGACAAAGAACTACACTAAAACAAATAACTACAGCCTTCACAGACAAAGAACTACACTAAAACAAATAACTACAGCCTTCACAGACAAAGAACTACACTAAAACAAATAACTACAGCCTTCACAGACAAAGAACTACACTAAAACAAAAAACTACAGCCTTCACAGACAAAGAACTACACCAAAACAAATAACTACAGCCTTCACAGACAAAGAACTACACCAAAACAAATAACAACAGCCTTCACAGACAAAGAACTACACTAAAACAAATAACAACAGCCTTCACAGACAAAGAACTACACTAAAACAAATAACTACAGCCTTCACAGACAAAGAACTACACTAAAACAAATAACTACAGCCTTCACAGACAAAGAACTATACTAAAACAAATAACTACAGCCTTCACAGACAAAGAACTACACTAAAACAAATAACAACAGCCTTCACAGACAAATAACTACACCAAAACAAATAACTACAGCCTTCACAGACAAAGAACTACACCAAAACAAATAACTACAGCCTTCACAGACAAAGAACTACACTAAAACAAATAACAGCAGCCTTCACAGACAAAGAACTACACTAAAACAAATAACTACAGCCTTCACAGACAAAGAACTACACTAAAACAAATAACTACAGGCTTCACAGACAAAGAACTACACTAAAACAAATATCTACAGCCTTCACAGACAAAGAACTACACTAAAACAAATAACAACAGCCTTCACAGACAAAGAACTACACTAAAACAAATAACAACAGCCTTCACAGACAAAGAACTACACTAAAACAAATAACTACAGCCTTCACAGACAAAGAACTACACTAAAACAAATAACTACAGCCTTCACAGACAAAGAACTACACTAAAACAAATAACAGCAGCCTTCACAGACAAAGAACTACACTAAAACAAATAACAGCAGCCTTCACAGACAAAGAACTACACTAAAACAAATAACTACAGCCTTCACAGACAAAGAACTACACTAAAACAAATAACTACAGCCTTCACAGACAAAGAACTACACTAAAACAAATAACAGCAGCCTTCACAGACAAAGAACTACACTAAAACAAATAACTACAGCCTTCACAGACAAAGAACTACACTAAAACAAATAACTACAGCCTTCACAGACAAAGAACTACACTAAAACAAATAACTACAGCCTTCACAGACAAAGAACTACACTAAAACAAATAACAGCAGCCTTCACAGACAAATAACTACACTAAAACAAATAACTACAGCCTTCACAGACAAAGAACTACACTAAAACAAATAACAACAGCCTTCACAGACAAAGAACTACACTAAAACAAATAACTACAGCCTTCACAGACAAAGAACTACACTAAAACAAATAACAACAGCCTTCACAGACAAAGAACTACACTAAAACAAATAACAACAGCCTTCACAGACAAAGAACTACACCAAAACAAATAACAACAGCCTTCACAGACAAAGAACTACACTAAAACAAATAACAACAGCCTTCACAGACAAAGAACTACACTAAAACAAATAACTACAGCCTTCACAGACAAAGAACTACACTAAAACAAATAACTACAGCCTTCACAGACAAAGAACTACACTAAAACAAATAACAGCAGCCTTCACAGACAAAGAACTACACTAAAACAAATAACTACAGCCTTCACAGACAAAGAACTACACTAAAACAAATAACTACAGCCTTCACAGACAAAGAACTACACTAAAACAAATAACTACAGCCTTCACAGACAAAGAACTACACTAAAACAAATAACTACAGCCTTCACAGACAAAGAACTACACTAAAACAAATAACTACAGCCTTCACAGACAAAGAACTACACTAAAACAAATAACTACAGCTAATACTTGAAACACAATCAAAGTAACACATCAAAGAACATCCCTCTCATTGTCAGAGTCCAAAACCATAGAGTGCAATAGTAATGGAGTCTTTTTGTAGGTACTGTTCGTTGAACAAAGCCTATGGGAAAATTCATGTTTTTGGATAAAAGCCGAAAATAAGGTCTGTGGTAAACACAGGCTTAGGAGATATTACATGTTTTGTCCTATGGGATAATCTTAATCAGCTAACGTCACTTTTTGTTCATTTTGTAGCATTTATGTAATAACAAAAGCAGATCATTTCCGGTTTTTAGGATTACAATCTTTCGAGCTCTCTGTACCAGCCGGTCACTAGCCACCAAACTCTTCTTCCTTCTTCCACAAGGGGTCACAGATGGTACATTTATGTTCGAAGGCTGCAGTGCTCTGTTATGAATTGGTGGAGCGGAGAGGCTTTGTGTTGGTTTGGCTACAGTTCTTTACTATGTGGGGACCCTCTAAAGTGGGTGCTTTGTGTGCCCTTACTACAGTAGTGTACACTACATTTACAGTGCTGAGGTATATAACAACACATTATCCTGTGCCCTTGCTACAGTAGTGTACACTACATTTACAGTGTTGAGGTATATAACAACACATTATCCTGTGCCCTTACTACAGTAGTGTACACTACATTTACAGTGCTGAGGTATATAACAACACTTTATCCTGTGCCCTTACTACAGTAGTGTACACTACATTTACAGTGCTGAGGTATATAACAACACTTTATCCTGTGCCCTTGCTACAGTAGTGTACACTACATTTACAGTGTTGAGGTATATAACAACACTTTATCCTGTGCCCTTGCTACAGTAGTGTACACTACATTTACAGTGTTGAGGTATATAACAACACTTTATCCAGTGCCCTTACTACAGTAGTGTACACTACATTTACAGTGCTGAGGTATATAACAACACATTATCCTGTGCCCTTACTACAGTAGTGTACACTACATTTACAGTGCTGAGGTATATAACAACACATTATCCTGTGCCCTTACTACAGTAGTGTACACTACATTTACAGTGCTGAGGTATATAACAACACATTATCCTGTGCCCTTACTACAGTAGTGTATTTACAGTGCTGAGGTATATAACAACACTTTATCCTGTGCCCTTGCTACAGTAGTGTACACTACATTTACAGTGCTGAGGTATATAACAACACTTTATCCTGTGCCCTTGCTACAGTAGTGTACACTACATTTACAGTGTTGAGGTATATAACAACACTTTATCCTGTGCCCTTACTACAGTAGTGTACACTACATTTACAGTGCTGAGGTATATAACAACACATTATCCTGTGCCCTTACTACAGTAGTGTACACTACATTTACAGTGCTGAGGTATATAACAACACATTATCCTGTGCCCTTACTACAGTAGTGTACACTACATTTACAGTGCTGAGGTATATAACAACACTTTATCCTGTGCCCTTGCTACAGTAGTGTACACTACATTTACAGTGTTGAGGTATATAACAACACTTTATCCTGTGCCCTTGCTACAGTAGTGTACACTACATTTACAGTGTTGAGGTATATAACAACACTTTATCCTGTGCCCTTGCTACAGTAGTGTACACTACATTTACAGTGCTGAGGTATATAACAACATATAACAACAATATCCTGTGCCCTTGTCAGATAAGGTTCTTTATTTTGTATTGTTTATTGTATATTGTTTATTTGAACCTTCATTTAACTAGGCAAGTCAGTTAAGAACATATTCTTATTGACAATGACTGCCTACCCCAGCCAAGCCCTCCCTTAGTCCCTAAGGGACTCCCGATCACAGCCGGTCGGGATACAGCCCGGGATCGAACCAGGGTCTGTAGTGAAGCCTTAGACACTGTAAGGCCAGTCCCTAGCTGCTCTGCTCTGGTAGTTACGTGCTGTGCGCTACCTGTGCCTCTGCAGTGTGCCAGGGGGGTGGTGCTCCTGGAGCTGGGCCGACTGAAGGCTGCCTCCTGGCTCTCTTCCAGACGTCCCTCCCAGGGAAGCCAGGTGTGTGTGTGTGTGTGTGTGTGTGTGTGTGTGTGCGTGTGTGCGTGTGTGCGTGTGTGCGTGTGTGTGTGTGTGTGTGTGCGTGCGTGTGTGTGTGTGCGTGTGCCCGTTGTCACCCCCACTGCCTGGGTGCTTGCATGCATAAGCTCAGTCATCGACTGACCCTGGCTGCTGTGTCATTAATACCCCTGTCTCTCCTCCTTCTCTCCATTCATCACGTGCATGGAAGCCAAAATGGCCATCTAATGGCTGT
This sequence comes from Oncorhynchus mykiss, assembly GCF_013265735.2. Lineage (NCBI taxonomy): Eukaryota > Metazoa > Chordata > Actinopteri > Salmoniformes > Salmonidae > Oncorhynchus > Oncorhynchus mykiss. The sequence goes on along the minus strand of NC_048565.1, from coordinate 13,462,373 downwards.
TTAGCAGGCCTGTATGTCACTCAGCCACCCAGCCAAACTTACCGCCACCGGGCAGCACGCCTCAGTGTGTGTGTTTTCTCCTGACTGGATCATAGCTCTGTTCCCCCTCCCTCTCTCTAGCAGATGAGTCACGTGAGTGCCAACAGCACAATCGTCACACCCCACCCCCTGCTAAACTCCACCCCTTCCACCTCTCAGCTCCTCAATAACGTCAGGAAGCCAATGACAGTGGGCATGACATCATCACAGAGCGCAGGTAAAGTAGCACCAGTCCCTTTCCACAGAGAGTAGGACCCTTTCCACGGAGAGTAGAACCAGTCCCTTTCCACAGAGATAGGACCAGTCCTTTTCCACAGAGAGTAGGACCAGACCCTTTCCACAGAGAGTAGGACCCTTTCCACAGAGAGTAGTACCAGTCCCTTTCCACAGAGAGTAGGACCAGACCCTTTCCACAGAGAGTAGGACCAGTCCCTTTCCACAGAGAGTAGGACCAGTCCCTTTCCACAGAGAGCAGGACCAGACCCTTTCCACAGAGAGTAGGACCAGACCCTTTCCACAGAGAGTAGGACCCTTTCCACAGAGAGTAGGACCAGACCCTTTCCACAGAGAGTAGGACCCTTTCCACAGAGAGTAGTACCAGTCCCTTTCCACAGAGAGTAGGACCAGACCCTTTCCACAGAGAGTAGGACCAGTCCCTTTCCACAGAGAGTAGAACCAGACCCTTTCCACAGAGAGTAGGACCAGACCCTTTCCACAGAGAGTTAGACCCTTTCCACAGAGAGTAGGACCAGACCCTTTCCACAGAGAGTAGGACCAGTCCCTTTCCACAGAGAGTAGGACCAGACCCTTTCCACAGAGAGTAGGACCAGTCCCTTTCCACAGAGAGTAGGACCAGTCCCTTTCCACAGAGAGTAGGACCAGTCCCTTTCCACAGAGAGTAGGACCAGTCCCTTTCCACAGAGAGTAGGACCAGTCCCTTTCCACAGAGAGTAGGACCAGTCCCTTTCCACAGAGAATAGGACCAGTCCCTTTCCACAGAGAGTAGGAACAGACCCTTTCCACAGAGAGTAGGACCAGACCCTTTCCACAGAGAGTAGGATCAGACCCTTTCCACAGAGAGTAGTACCGTCCCTTTCCACAGAGAGTAGGACCAGACCCTTTCCACAGAGAGTAGGACCAGACCCTTTCCACAGAGAGTAGGACCCTTTCCACAGAGACTAGGACCCTTTCCACATAGAGTAGAACCATACCCTTTCCACAGAGAGTAGAACCAGACCCTTTCCACAGAGTAGGACTAGTCCCTTTCCACAGAGAGTAGAACCAGTCCCTTTCCACAGAGAGTAGGACCAGTCCCTTTCCACAGAGAGTAGGACCAGTCCCTTTCCACAGAGAGTAGGACCAGTCCCTTTCCACAGAGAGTAGGACCAGACCCTTTCCACAGAGAGTAGGACCAGTCCCTTTCCACAGAGAGTAGGACCAGACCCTTTCCACAGAGAGTAGGACCAGTCCCTTTCCACAGAGAGCAGGACCAGACCCTTTCCACAGAGAGTAGGACCAGACCCTTTCCACAGAGAGTTAGACCCTTTCCACAGAGAGTGGGACCCTTTCCACAGAGAGTAGGACCCTTTCCACAGAAAGTAGGACCCTTTCCACAGAGAGTAGAACCAGACCCTTTCCACAGAGAGTAGAACCAGACCCTTTCCACAGAGAGTAGAACCAGACCCTTTCCACAGAGAGTAGAACCAGACCCTTTCCACAGAGAGTAGAACCAGACCCTTTCCACAGAGAGTAGGACCAGTCCCTTTCCACAGAGAGTTAGACCCTTTCCACAGAGAGTAGAACCAGACCCTTTCCACAGAGAGTAGGACCAGTCCCTTTCCACAGAGAGTAGGACCAGTCCCTTTCCACAGAGAGCAGGACCAGACCCTTTCCACAGAGAGTAGGACCAGACCCTTTCCACAGAGAGTTAGACCCTTTCCACAGAGAGTGGGACCCTTTCCACAGAGAGTAGGACCCTTTCCACAGAAAGTAGGACCCTTTCCACAGAGAGTAGAACCAGACCCTTTCCACAGAGAGTAGAACCAGAGCCTTTCCACAGAGAGTAGAACCAGACCCTTTCCACAGAGAGTAGAACCAGACCCTTTCCACAGAGAGTAGAACCAGACCCTTTCCACAGAGAGTAGGACCAGACCCTTTCCACAGAGAGTAGGACCAGACCCTTTCCACAGAGAGTTAGACCCTTTCCACAGAGAGTAGGACCTTTTCCACAGAGAGTAGGACCCTTTCCACAGAAAGTAGGACCCTTTCCACAGAAAGTAGAACCAGACCCTTTCCACAGAGTAGGACCAGTCCCGTTCCACAGAGAGTAGAACCAGACCCTTTCCACAGAGAGTAGGACCAGACCCTTTCCACAGAGAGTAGGACCAGACCCTTTCCACAGAGAGTAGGACCAGTCCCTTTCCACAGAGAGTAGGACCAGTCCCTTTCCACAGAGAGTAGGACCAGACCCTTTCCACAGAGAGTAGAACCAGACCCTTTCCACAGAGAGTCGGACCAGACCATTTCCACAGAGAGTAGGACCTTTTCCACAGAGAGTAGGACCAGTCCCTTTCCACAGAGAGTAGGACCAGACCATTTCCACAAAGAGTAGGACCCTTTCCACAGAGAGTAGGACCAGACCCTTTCTACAGAGAGTAGGACCAGACCCTTTCCACAGAGAGTTAGACCCTTTCCACAGAGAGTAGTACCAGACCCTTTCTACAGAGAGTAGGACCAGACCCTTTCCACAGAGAGTAGGACCAGACCCTTTCCACAGAGAGTAGTACCAGTCCCTTTCCACAGAGAGTAGGACCAGACCCTTTCTACAGAGAGTAGGACCAGACCCTTTCCACAGAGAGTAGGACCAGACCCTTTCCACAGAGTGTAGGACCCTTTCCACAGAGAGTAGGACCAGTCCCTTTCCACAGAGAGTAGGACCAGACCCTTTCCACAGAGAGTAGGACCCTTTCCACAGAGAGTAGTACCAGTCCCTTTCCACAGAGAGTAGGACCAGACCCTTTCCACAGAGAGTAGGACCAGTCCCTTTCCACAGAGAGTAGAACCAGACCCTTTCCACAGAGAGTAGGACCAGACCCTTTCCACAGAGAGTTAGACCCTTTCCACAGAGAGTAGGACCAGACCCTTTCCACAGAGAGTAGGACCAGTCCCTTTCCACAGAGAGTAGGACCAGACCCTTTCCACAGAGAGTAGGACCAGTCCCTTTCCACAGAGAGTATGACCAGTCCCTTTCCACAGAGAGTAGGACCAGTCCCTTTCCACAGAGAGTAGGACCAGTCCCTTTCCACAGAGAGTAGGACCAGTCCCTTTCCACAGAGAGTAGGACCAGTCCCTTTCCACAGAGAATAGGACCAGTCCCTTTCCACAGAGAGTAGGAACAGACCCTTTCCACAGAGAGTAGGACCAGTCCCTTTCCACAGAGAGTAGGATCAGACCCTTTCCACAGAGAGTAGTACCGTCCCTTTCCACAGAGAGTAGGACCAGACCCTTTCCACAGAGAGTAGGACCAGACCCTTTCCACAGAGAGTAGGACCCTTTCCACAGAGACTAGGACCCTTTCCACATAGAGTAGAACCATACCCTTTCCACAGAGAGTAGAACCAGACCCTTTCCACAGAGTAGGACCAGTCCCTTTCCACAGAGAGTAGAACCAGTCCCTTTCCACAGAGAGTAGGACCAGTCCCTTTCCACAGAGAGTAGGACCAGTCCCTTTCCACAGAGAGTAGGACCAGTCCCTTTCCACAGAGAGTAGGACCAGACCCTTTCCACAGAGAGTAGGACCAGTCCCTTTCCACAGAGAGTAGGACCAGACCCTTTCCACAGAGAGTAGGACCAGTCCCTTTCCACAGAGAGCAGGACCAGACCCTTTCCACAGAGAGTAGGACCAGACCCTTTCCACAGAGAGTTAGACCCTTTCCACAGAGAGTGGGACCCTTTCCACAGAGAGTAGGACCCTTTCCACAGAAAGTAGGACCCTTTCCACAGAGAGTAGAACCAGACCCTTTCCACAGAGAGTAGAACCAGACCCTTTCCACAGAGAGTAGAACCAGACCCTTTCCACAGAGAGTAGAACCAGACCCTTTCCACAGAGAGTAGAACCAGACCCTTTCCACAGAGAGTAGGACCAGTCCCTTTCCACAGTGAGTTAGACCCTTTCCACAGAGAGTAGAACCAGACCCTTTCCACAGAGAGTAGGACCAGTCCCTTTCCACAGAGAGCAGGACCAGACCCTTTCCACAGAGAGTAGGACCAGACCCTTTCCACAGAGAGTTAGACCCTTTCCACAGAGAGTGGGACCCTTTCCACAGAGAGTAGGACCCTTTCCACAGAAAGTAGGACCCTTTCCACAGAGAGTAGAACCAGACCCTTTCCACAGAGAGTAGAACCAGAGCCTTTCCACAGAGAGTAGGACCAGACCCTTTCCACAGAGAGTAGAACCAGACCCTTTCCACAGAGAGTAGAACCAGACCCTTTCCACAGAGAGTAGGACCAGACCCTTTCCACAGAGAGTAGGACCAGACCCTTTCCACAGAGAGTTAGACCCTTTCCACAGAGAGTAGGACCTTTTCCACAGAGAGTAGGACCCTTTCCACAGAAAGTAGGACCCTTTCCACAGAGAGTAGAACCAGACCCTTTCCACAGAGTAGGACCAGTCCCGTTCCACAGAGAGTAGAACCAGACCCTTTCCACAGAGAGTAGGACCAGACCCTTTCCACAGAGAGTAGGACCAGACCCTTTCCACAGAGAGTAGGACCAGTCCCTTTCCACAGAGAGTAGGACCAGTCCCTTTCCACAGAGAGTAGGACCGGTCCCTTTCCACAGAGAGTAGGACCAGACCCTTTCCACAGAGAGTAGGACCAGACCCTTTCCACAGAGAGTAGGACCAGACCCTTTCCACAGAGAGTAGAACCAGACCCTTTCCACAGAGAGTCGGACCATACCATTTCCACAGAGAGTAGGACCTTTTCCACAGAGAGTAGGACCAGTCCCTTTCCACAGAGAGTAGGACCAGACCATTTCCACAAAGAGTAGGACCCTTTCCACAGAGAGTAGGACCAGACCCTTTCCACAGAGAGTTAGACCCTTTCCACAGAGAGTAGTACCAGACCCTTTCTACAGAGAGTAGGACCAGACCCTTTCCACAGAGAGTAGGACCAGACCCTTTCCACAGAGAGTAGTACCAGTCCCTTTCCACAGAGAGTAGGACCAGACCCTTTCTACAGAGAGTAGGACCAGACCATTTCCACAGAGAGTAGGACCAGTCCCTTTCCACAGAGAGTAGTACCAGTCCCTTTCCACAGAGAGTAGTACCAGTCCCTTTCCACAGAGAGTAGTACCAGTCCCTTTCCACAGAGAGTAGTACCAGTCCCTTTCCACAGAGAGTAGGACCAGACCATTTCCACAGAGAGTAGGACCAGACCCTTTCCACAGAGAGTAGTACCAGTCCCTTTCCACAGAGAGTAGTACCAGTCCCTTTCCACAGAGAGTAGGACCAGACCCTTTCCACAGAGAGTAGGACCAGACCATTTCCACAAAGAGTAGGACCCTTTCCACAGAGAGTAGGACCAGTCCCTTTCCACAGAGAGTAGGACCAGACCCTTTCCACAGAGAGTAGGACCAGACCCTTTCCACAGAGAGTAGGATCAGTCCCTTTCTACAGAGAGTAGGACCAGTCCCTTTCCACAGCGAGTAGGACCAGACCCTTTCCACAGAGATTAGGATCAGTCCCTTTCTACAGAGAGTAGGACCAGTCCCTTTCCACAGCGAGTAGGACCAGTCCCTTTCCACAGAGAGTAGGACCAGACCCTTTCTACAGAGAGTAGGACCAGACCCTTTCCACAGAGAGTAGAACCAGACCCTTTCTACAGAGAGTAGGACCAGACCATTTCCACAGAGAGTAGGACCCTTTCCACAGAGAGTAGAACCAGACCCTTTCTACAGAGAGTAGGACCAGACCATTTCCACAGAGAGTAGGACCAGACCCTTTCTACAGAGAGTAGGACCAGACCATTTCTACAGAGAGTAGGACCTTTTCCACAGAGAGTAGAACCAGACCCTTTCTACAGAGAGTAGGACCAGACCATTTCTACAGAGAGTAGGACCAGACCCTTTCCACAGAGAGTAGGACCAGACCCTTTCCACAGAGAGTCGGACCAGACCATTTCCACAGAGAGTAGGACCTTTTCCACAGAGAGTAGGACCAGTCCCTTTCCACAGAGAGTAGGACCAGACCATTTCCACAAAGAGTAGGACCCTTTCCACAGAGAGTAGGACCAGACCCTTTCTACAGAGAGTAGGACCAGACCCTTTCCACAGAGAGTTAGACCCTTTCCACAGAGAGTAGTACCAGACCCTTTCTACAGAGAGTAGGACCAGACCCTTTCCACAGAGAGTAGGACCAGACCCTTTCCACAGAGAGTAGTACCAGTCCCTTTCCACAGAGAGTAGGACCAGACCCTTTCTACAGAGAGTAGGACCAGACCCTTTCCACAGAGAGTAGGACCGGACCCTTTCCACAGAGAGTAGGACCCTTTCCACAGAGAGTAGGACCAGTCCCTTTCCACAGAGAGTAGGACCAGACCCTTTCCACAGAGAGTAGGACCCTTTCCACAGAGAGTAGTACCAGTCCCTTTCCACAGAGAGTAGGACCAGACCCTTTCCACAGAGAGTAGGACCAGTCCCTTTCCACAGAGAGTAGAACCAGACCCTTTCCACAGAGAGTAGGACCAGACCCTTTCCACAGAGAGTTAGACCCTTTCCACAGAGAGTAGGACCAGACCCTTTCCACAGAGAGTAGGACCAGTCCCTTTCCACAGAGAGTAGGACCAGACCCTTTCCACAGAGAGTAGGACCAGTCCCTTTCCACAGAGAGTAGGACCAGTCCCTTTCCACAGAGAGTAGGACCAGTCCCTTTCCACAGAGAGTAGGACCAGTCCCTTTCCACAGAGAGTAGGACCAGTCCCTTTCCACAGAGAGTAGGACCAGTCCCTTTCCACAGAGAATAGGACCAGTCCCTTTCCACAGAGAGTAGGAACAGACCCTTTCCACAGAGAGTAGGACCAGACCCTTTCCACAGAGAGTAGGATCAGACCCTTTCCACAGAGAGTAGTACCGTCCCTTTCCACAGAGAGTAGGACCAGACCCTTTCAACAGAGAGTAGGACCAGACCCTTTCCACAGAGAGTAGGACCCTTTCCACAGAGACTAGGACCCTTTCCACATAGAGTAGAACCATACCCTTTCCACAGAGAGTAGAACCAGACCCTTTCCACAGAGTAGGACCAGTCCCTTTCCACAGAGAGTAGAACCAGTCCCTTTCCACAGAGAGTAGGACCAGTCCCTTTCCACAGAGAGTAGGACCAGTCCCTTTCCACAGAGAGTAGGACCAGTCCCTTTCCACAGAGAGTAGGACCAGACCCTTTCCACAGAGAGTAGGACCAGTCCCTTTCCACAGAGAGTAGGACCAGACCCTTTCCACAGAGAGTAGGACCAGTCCCTTTCCACAGAGAGCAGGACCAGACCCTTTCCACAGAGAGTAGGACCAGACCCTTTCCACAGAGAGTTAGACCCTTTCCACAGAGAGTGGGACCCTTTCCACAGAGAGTAGGACCCTTTCCACAGAAAGTAGGACCCTTTCCACAGAGAGTAGAACCAGACCCTTTCCACAGAGAGTAGAACCAGACCCTTTCCACAGAGAGTAGAACCAGACCCTTTCCACAGAGAGTAGAACCAGACCCTTTCCACAGAGAGTAGAACCAGACCCTTTCCACAGAGAGTAGGACCAGTCCCTTTCCACAGAGAGTTAGACCCTTTCCACAGAGAGTAGAACCAGACCCTTTCCACAGAGAGTAGGACCAGTCCCTTTCCACAGAGAGCAGGACCAGACCCTTTCCACAGAGAGTAGGACCAGACCCTTTCCACAGAGAGTTAGACCCTTTCCACAGAGAGTGGGACCCTTTCCACAGAGAGTAGGACCCTTTCCACAGAAAGTAGGACCCTTTCCACAGAGAGTAGAACCAGACCCTTTCCACAGAGAGTAGAACCAGAGCCTTTCCACAGAGAGTAGAACCAGACCCTTTCCACAGAGAGTAGAACCAGACCCTTTCCACAGAGAGTAGGACCAGACCCTTTCCACAGAGAGTAGGACCAGTCCCTTTCCACAGAGAGTAGGACCGGTCCCTTTCCACAGAGAGTAGGACCAGACCCTTTCCACTGAGAGTAGGACCAGACCCTTTCCACAGAGAGTAGGACCAGACCCTTTCCACAGAGAGTAGAACCAGACCCTTTCCACAGAGAGTCGGACCAGACCATTTCCACAGAGAGTAGGACCTTTTCCACAGAGAGTAGGACCAGTCCCTTTCCACAGAGAGTAGGACCAGACCATTTCCACAAAGAGTAGGACCCTTTCCACAGAGAGTAGGACCAGACCCTTTCCACAGAGAGTTAGACCCTTTCCACAGAGAGTAGTACCAGACCCTTTCTACAGAGAGTAGGACCAGACCCTTTCCACAGAGAGTAGGACCAGACCCTTTCCACAGAGAGTAGTACCAGTCCCTTTCCACAGAGAGTAGGACCAGACCCTTTCTACAGAGAGTAGGACCAGACCATTTCCACAGAGAGTAGGACCAGTCCCTTTCCACAGAGAGTAGTACCAGTCCCTTTCCACAGAGAGTAGTACCAGTCCCTTTCCACAGAGAGTAGTACCAGTCCCTTTCCACAGAGAGTAGTACCAGTCCCTTTCCACAGAGAGTAGGACCAGACCATTTCCACAGAGAGTAGGACCAGACCCTTTCCACAGAGAGTAGTACCAGTCCCTTTCCACAGAGAGTAGTACCAGTCCCTTTCCACAGAGAGTAGGACCAGACCCTTTCCACAGAGAGTAGGACCAGACCATTTCCACAAAGAGTAGGACCCTTTCCACAGAGAGTAGGACCAGTCCCTTTCCACAGAGAGTAGGACCAGACCCTTTCCACAGAGAGTAGGACCAGACCCTTTCCACAGAGAGTAGGATCAGTCCCTTTCTACAGAGAGTAGGACCAGTCCCTTTCCACAGCGAGTAGGACCAGACCCTTTCCACAGAGATTAGGATCAGTCCCTTTCTACAGAGAGTAGGACCAGTCCCTTTCCACAGCGAGTAGGACCAGTCCCTTTCCACAGAGAGTAGGACCAGACCCTTTCTACAGAGAGTAGGACCAGACCCTTTCCACAGAGAGTAGAACCAGACCCTTTCTACAGAGAGTAGGACCAGACCATTTCCACAGAGAGTAGGACCCTTTCCACAGAGAGTAGAACCAGACCCTTTCTACAGAGAGTAGGACCAGACCATTTCCACAGAGAGTAGGACCAGACCCTTTCTACAGAGAGTAGGACCAGACCATTTCTACAGAGAGTAGGACCTTTTCCACAGAGAGTAGAACCAGACCCTTTCTACAGAGAGTAGGACCAGACCATTTCTACAGAGAGTAGGACCAGACCCATTCCACAGAGAGTAGGACCAGACCCTTTCCACAGAGAGTAGAACCAGACCCTTTCTACAGAGAGTAGGACCAGACCCTTTCTACAGAGAGTAGGACCAGACCCTTTCTACAGAGAGTAGGACCAGACCCTTTCCACAGAGAGTAGGACCAGACCCTTTCCACAGAGAGTAGTACCAGTCCCTTTCCACAGAGAGTAGGACCAGACCCTTTCCACAGAGAGTAGGACCAGACCCTTTCCACAGAGAGTAGGACCATTTCCACAGAGAGTAGGACCCGTTCCACAGAGAGTAGGACCCTTTCCACGGAGAGTAGGACCCTTTCCACAGAGAGTAGGACCCTTTCCACAGAGAGTAGGACCCTTTCCACAGAGAGTAGAACCAGACCCTTTCCACAGAGAGTAGAACCAGACCCTTTCCACAGAGAGTAGGAGCCTTTCCACAGAGAGTAGGACCAGACCCTTTCCACAGAGAGTGTAACTGTAGGAAAAGGTTCAGAAACTGCCCGGTCTGGAATTACACACAGTTAGTTTCCCGTCCTCATCTATTTCCTTTTCTGGGTTTGTTGTAGCTGCAGAAACAGGGATACGCACTGTGGAGATCACAAGGGTGAGTTTAGCTGTCTCCAGTCATGTTTAGTGGGTTTAAACTACTCATAATATGCACATTTATATCTATAGACTGTACTGTATACTCTGCCAATTCAACTCTAGAAGCTTTCTTTATTGTCATGAAAATGATAACAACAATCACAATATCCTCTTCTATACCAGTTTATTATTAATAATGATAATAGCATTGACGATATCTCTCAGGGTCCTACTGATGCGTTGGGGATCAGTATAGCTGGGGGGAAGGACAGTCCTCTGGGGGATATCCCCATCTTCCTGGCCATGATCCAGGCCAACGGGGTGGCAGCCAAGACGCACCGGCTCAAGGTACGTATGTGTGTGTGCGTGCGTGTGTGTAAGTGTGCGAGAGAACGCACAGTGTCTTAGAATCCCCTTACTGTCTGTGATGGCTCACCCTGGCGTGTTTTTGTGTCTCTCTCTCTCTCTCTCTCTCTCTCTCTCTCTCTCTCTCTCTCTCTCTCTCTCTCTCTCTCTCTCTCTCTCTCTCTCTCTCTCTCCCCTTCCTTCCTTCCTTCCTCCCTTCCTCCAGGTGGGTGATAGGATCGTGAGTATCAACTCCCAGTCTCTGGAAGGCCTGTCCCATGGGGATGTAGTCACCATGCTGAAGAATGCCTACGGCAGCATCATTCTCCAGGTACACACAGATCATTCTCCGGGTTCACACAGATCATTCTCCGGGTTCACACCGATCATTCTCTGGGTTCACACAGATCATTCTCCAGGTACACACAGATCATTCTCCGGGTTCACACAGATCATTCTCCGGGTTCACACCGATCATTCTCTGGGTTCACACAGATCATTCTCTGGGTTCACACAGATCATTCTCCAGGTACACACAGATCATTCTCCGGGTTCACACAGATCATTCTCCGGGTTCACACAGATCATTCTCTGGGTTCACACAGATCATTCTCCGGGTTCACACAGATCATTCTCTGGGTTCACACAGATCATTCTCCAGGTACACACAGATCATTCTCCAGGTACACACAGATCGTTCTCCAGATACACACAGATCGTTCTCTGGGTTCACACAGATCATTCTCTGGGTTCACACAGATCATTCTCTGGGTTCACACAGATCATTCTCCAGGTACACACAGATCATAATCCAGGTTCCCACATGGAACACATACACACAGAGACACACAATATATACATACTGTGCATTCGGGAAAGTATTCAGACCCCTTTTACTCTTTCCACATTTTGTTATGTGGCAGCCTTATTCTAAAATAGATGTTTTTTTATTCACCCTTATCAATCTATACACAATACCCCATAATGACAAAAACAAAAATGCTTTTTAGAAATGTTTGCAAATTTAAAAAAAAAAAATATATATATATATATATATACATTTACGTAAGTATTCAGACCCTTTATTACGTACTTAACTGAAGCACCTTTGGCAGCGATTACAGCCTTGAGTCTTCTTGAGTTTGACGCTACGAGCTTGGCACACCTGTATTTCTGGAGTTTCTCCCCTTTTTCTCTGCAGATCCTCTCAAGCTCTGTCAGGTTGGATGGGGAGCGTCACTGCACAGCTAATTTCAGGTCTCTCTAGAGATTTTCAATTGGGTTCAAGTCCAGGCTCTGGCTGGGCCACTCAAGGACATTCAGAGACTTGTCCTGAAGCCCCTCTTGCGTTGTCTGGCCTGTGATCTTAGGGTCACTGTCCTTTTGGAAGGTGAACTTTCGCCCTAGTCTGAGGTCCTGAACACTCTGGAGCAGGTTTTCATCAAGGATCTCTGTACTTTGCTCCGTTTATCTTTTACTTGATCCTGACTAGTCTCCAAGTCCCTGCCACTGAAAAACATTCCCACAGCATGATGCTGCCACCACCATGCTTCACCGTAGGGATGGTGCCAGGTTTCCTCCAGACGTGACGCTTGGCATTCAGGCCAAAGAGTTCCAAAGAGAGAATCTAGTTTCTCATGGTCTGGAGACCTTTAGATGCCTTTTGGCAAACTCCAAGTGGGCTGTCATGTGCCTTTTACTGAGGAGTGGCTTCCGTCTGGCCACTCTACCATAAAGGCCTGATTGGTGGAGTGCTGCAGAGATGGTTGTCCTTCTGGAAGGTTCTCCCATCTCCACAGAGGAACTGGAGCTCTGTCAGAGTGACCATCGGGTTCTTGGTAACCTCCCTGACCAAGGCCCTTCTCCCCCGATTGCTCAGTTTACCCAGGCGGCCAGCTCTAGGAAGAGTCTTGGTGGTTCCAAACCTCTTCCATTTAAGAATGATTGAGGCCACTGTGTTCTTGAGGACCTTCAATGCTGTAGAAATGTTTTGGTACCCTTCCCCAGATCTGTACCTCGACACAATCCTGTCTCGAAGCTCTATGGACAATTCCTTCGACCTCATGGCTTGGTTTTTGCTCTGACATGCACTTTCAACTGTGAGACCTTATATAGACAGGTGTGGGCTTTTCCAAATCATGTCCAATCAATTGAATGTACCGCAGGTGGACTCCAATCAAGTTGCAGAAACATCTCAAGGATGATCAATGGAAGCAGGATGCACCTGAGCTCAATTTCGAGTCTCATAGGAAAGGGTCTGAATACTTATGTAAATAAGGTATTTCTGTTTTTTATTAATACATTTGCAAAAAAAATTGAAAAAACTATTTTCACTTTGTCATAATGGGTTATCGTGTGTAGATTGATGAGGAAAAAGATTTAATAAATTTTAGAACAAGGCTGTAAATTTTTTTTTGTTGAAAAAGTCAAGAAGTCAATACTTTCTAAATGCACGCACGCCTGCTCCCGCTTCTCCTCTCTGGGCCTCAAGGGCCCTTCATTACGGACACCTGTCACAATCATTACGCGCATCAGCGCTCATTGGACTCACCTGGACTCCATTACTTTGTTGATTGCCCCTCTATATCTGTCTGGTCCTCAGTTGGTTCCCCATGTCAGCATTATTGTCTTCATGTCGTTTTGTTCTCCCTGTCCAGACACTGTTCTTGGTTTTTTTGTCCGTTTTCCATTAAATGTTCACTCCCTGTACTTGCTTCTTGTCTCCAGCATCGGTCCTTACAGTATACACACACACACAGTACACACACACATCTCTGTATGGTCAAATGAAATATCAGTTATCAAACGTGATGACACCCATCACTCAATGTAACCACATTGTTTTTTAATTGCCTATTATTTTACATCCATCAAATAAATGTTTCCTGATAAGAGATGTAAATAAAATCATACATTTTTCAAATATACATTCTTGAAAAACCTGTATGTGTCTGTCTTTAGCAGTGTGTGTACCTAATGTGTACCGTATGTGTGTGCATTGGTAGATCCTGCCGTGCTTGTGCGTGTGCGCGTGCGCGCTACCGTCCGGACACTGTGTGGTTATCAGTTTGTTGCAGCCGGTTGGCAGTTTGGTCAGATAATCCCAGGCCTTTATGTTAATGCTGCTCTATCGGTCCGGCTCCAGCAGCCTCAGCACTGGACTGTCAGACTGGACTGTTAGACTGGACTGTTGGACTGGACTGTTGGACTGGACTGTTAGACTGGACTGTTAGACTGGACTGTTAGACTGGACTGTCAGCACTGGACTGTTAGACTGGACTGTCAGCACTGGACTGTCAGCACTGGACTGTCAGACTGGACTGTCAGACTGGACTGTCAGACTGAAATGTCAGACTGGACTGTTAGACTGGACTGTCAGACTGGACTATTAGACTGGACTGTCAGACTGGACTGTCAGACTGGACTGTCAGACTGAACTGTCAGACTGGACTGTCAGACTGGACTGTCAGACTGGACTGTCAGACTGAACTGTCAGACTGGACTGTTAGACTGGACTGTCAGACTGGACTATTAGACTGGACTGTTAGACTGGACTGTTAGACTGGACTGTCAGCACTGGACTGTCAGCACTGGACTGTCAGACTGGACTGTCAGACTGGACTGTCAGACTGGACTGTTAGACTGGAATGTCAGACTGGACTGTCAGACTGGACTGTCAGACTGGACTGTCAGCACTGGACTGTCAGCCCTGGACTGTCAGACTGGACTGTTACACTGGACTGTTAGACTGGACTGTTAGACTGGGCTGTTAGACTGGGCTGTTAGACTAGACTAGCTGCCTGGTGCTGATTACACCAAACACACACACGCCACCCAGGACACCCAGCAATTACTGTCTGACTCGATCTCTCTCTGCCCCCTCTCTCGTTCTCGTTCACAACTTTGGTCTCTCTCTACCTTCTCTCTCTTTTGCTGTCTCTTTCCTCTATCCATCTCTCTCTCTCTCTCTCTCTCTCTCTCGACCTACCGCTCTGGCTTTACATACGTCATTGATCAGACACTCTTATCCAGAGTCACTCTGGCTTTCGGGTGGCGCAGCCGTCTAAGGCACTGCATCTCAGTGCTAGAGGTGTCACTACAGACCCTGGTTCGATTCCAGGCTGTATCATAACAGGCCGTGATTGGGAGTCCCATAGGGGGGCGCACTATTGGGCCAGCGTCGTTAGGGTTTGACCAGGGTATGGCGTCGTTGTAAATTAGAATGTGTTCTTAACTGACTTGCCTAGTTAAATAAAGGTTCAATCAAAAATAAATAAATAGTGACTTGCAGTGATTTTTTTGTACTTTTTCTCTCTCTCTCTCCCTCTCTTTTCAACTCTCTTCTACTCTCTCCCCCTCTCACTCTCTTTTCAACTCTCTTCTACTCTCTCCCTCTCGCTCTCTTTTCAACTCTCTTCTACTCTCTCCCCCTCTCACTCTCTTTTCAACTCTCTTCTACTCTCTCCCTCTCGCTCTCTTTTCAACTCTCTTCTACTCTCTCCCCCTCTCACTCTCTTTTCAACTCTCTTCTACTCTCTCCCTCTCGCTCTCTTTTCAACTCTCTTCTACTCTCTCTCCCTCTCGCTCTCTTTTGACCTCTACCTGTCTCTCTTTCTCTCTCTTCATCCTCTATCCATCCCTCCCCTTCATTCATCCCCCTATCTGTTATTCATTTCCATACACACAAGTAAGTTGGAATCCTTACTGGTCAAACTGCCACGTCCGTTTGTGATATTACAACAACAAAGAAGTTACTGGAAACAAGAAAACACAGTTTTCCCCCTCTGACATCACTGCATCACATCAGAACAGCATGATATGTACTGCTGGTGGGGACAGTGGCGCGGTTTCCCCCTGCTGGGGATTCCATCTCTAACAAAGGAAGAGAACATTGCCCCTTTCTCTCTCTCTCTCTCTCTCCTCTAAACACTGATTTGGCTCTGTTTCTCTCTCTCTCTCTCTCTCTCTCCTCTAAACACTGGTTTGGCTCTGTTTCTCTCTCTCTCCTCTCTCTCTCTCTCTCTCTCTCTCTCTCTCTCTCTCTCTCTCTCTCTCTCTCTCTCTCTCTCTCTCTCTCTCTCTCTCTCTCTCTCTCTCTATTGCTCTCTCTCTCTATCACTCTCTCTCTCCTCTAAACACTGGTTTGGCTCTGTGTTGCCCTCTCTCTCTCTCTCTCTCTCTCTCTCTCTCTCTCTCTCTCTATCGCTCTCTCTCTATCGCTCTCTCTCTATCGCTCTCTCTCTATCGCTCTCCCTCTCTCTCTCTCTCTCTCTCTCTCTCTCTCTCTCTCCTCTAAACACTGGTTTGGCTCTGTTGTCTATTTTGCTGTGTTCCCCTCTCCCACTCCCCCCCCCCTCCTATCCTTCCCCTTTCTGTTCCTCTTTCCCACCCTTCTCCCTCCCATCTCTCTCTCTCCTTCCTCCTCACCCTCTCTACCCCTACACTCCCCCTCTCTGTCTATAAAGAAGGTGTGTTAGTAAGATAAGTGCAGGCAATGGCTGGGGAGCGTTCCACTAACGTTCCACTAACGTTCCCTCCACAGCCCACCAGTCGTTTGTTAATCGTCCGTTAATTAACCTTTGTTTGTTGTTGTTGTTTTCAGATTTTTAATTGCCTCTCGGTTGATTAAATATGGAAATGAACAGATGCTGACAGACCGTTGCCACCCTCGATATGTGGCTGACTGAATATTTCATTAAAAAAAGACAACTAAAGTCTAACTAAAGAGAGAGAGAGGATTGATAAATGATTGCTACATTAGGCCTTTGTGTAGTTCTGTGGCTTTGATCCAGGACCTGTCTGTAGTAAAATCCATTCTTCTGCAATTCTATTCAGCCATGAGGGACGTTAAAGTTTAAAATAGGGGGTTGATTTTGAACACATATCGCATGTACTGTACTTTGATATGATAGGCTTATCATACACTGGCACTCATCCTTGTCTATAACACACACACACACACACACACACACACACACACACAAAAAAAAAAAAAAACACACACAGAAAGACACACACCCATGCACAGATCATGTCTGGTTAATAATAATTTTTAAAACTTGACACGTGCATTGTTTTGTCTTCTGTCCGTGCACATGTGTCTGTGTGTGTCTGTGTGTGTGTGTGTTTTAAAGGTGATTGCTGACACCAACATCAGTGCTATAGCCAGTCAGGTGGAGAGTATGTCGACTAGCAGCTGCTCCGAGACACAGCCAGGGGAACCAGAGTAAGTTGGACTAAGTATCTCTCAGACACTGATCTGAGGCTCGTTTTTTCTCTTCTCCCCTAAAGGTTAAAGGACCAATCCGGGAGTTGAAAAAACAAAACAGCAGTCACCCAGCCTCTTGTTTGGTAAACGGCTGAGGGCTAGGAGAAATGTAACCACTCCCAAATTCATAAACCGAGCAATGGATGCATGAGATCAAAATAATAGTTCCCCCCTCCCTGTTTTGAAGCTATACAGTGCTTATTTTACAATGTGATACTCTCTGCAGAGCCCCCAAACCCAAGAGTATCTGCCTGGAGAAGGGTTCTGACGGCCTGGGCTTCAGCATCGTAGGAGGCTTCGGAAGCCCTCATGGAGACCTGCCAATCTACATCAAGACTGTCTTCAGCAAGGTAACCATCTCCAACTCTGCACCATCACACACATGTCCTGATTTCCCCTCTGGGACATTAGATGGCAGCAAAGTTCCCTTCCCCACACACACACACACAGAAACACACACACAAACAGATCAGTGATTACTTGAAAGAAGGGAGGAAGGATCATAAGGTGGCATTTAAAAAATACTGTAACAAGGCCAATTTTTGTATTTACACCATTTTGTGTGTGTGTGTGTGTGTGTGTGTGTGTGTGTGTGTGTGTGTGTGTGTGTGTGTGTGTGTGTGTGTGTGTGTGTGTGCGTGCGTGCGTGCGTGCGTGCGTGCGTTCCCCTGTTGTCGCTGCAGGGGGCAGCAGCGGTGGACGGGCGTCTGAAGAGGGGTGACCAGATCTTGTCTGTGAACGGAGAGAGTCTGGAAGGGACCACACACGAGCTGGCTGTGGCCATACTGAAGAGACAGAAAGGGGCCGTCACCCTGGATGTGCTGTCCTAGCTCACACACACTCTACCCCTTGAACTGGTTTGAACTCCCCAACATGTTGGAAAGAGTTGACCAACAACTGATGCCCGTCTCCAGCCCATTAAACAGCCCGTTAACGTGAAGGGGACATTGGTTCTGGAAGGATTCAGTCAATAGTTAACACATGTGGTTGAACCATGGGAAATAAGAGGACTGTATATGGGGGGTTGCAGGAAGTAGGGACACCTCATTTCCTGTGTGCCATCTTATGAGCTTCACTGTGAGGGCGGTTCAACCGCTGTACTGACTGGATACACGACTCAAAATGGTGAATGTTTGGATATTATGAAGCGAGGAAGCGAAGTGGGAAGCTTTATATGTGAATATCGGATCTCTTTGTGTCATTTCAACTTTGTGTGATCACACATCATAGAACACTGATAGGGCAATATGAATGGTTCAGTTGGTTAAGGAGGTCTCTTCACCGTTAGCCTAGCGTTAGCTTAGCATCTCCCTTATGGGGAGACACTGGTTAGCCGTTAGCGATGTTAGCTGCAGGTACTGCTAATGTGAAAACTGTGAGGAGGAATGGTCTCGGCAGGACGCACTAAACTGGACAGATACTACACACACACACACACACACACACACACACACACACATGCACAATAGGCTAGTTAGTCACTGTCAGGTTGACACATTCTCATTCATCACAGACACTTGTCCATTTGTCTCATATCATGTCATACTTGTTGTAAACAGACCATTTAAACTCCTGGCTCTTACACCACAACACTACTCAGTTCAACAGTGATTAGGCTAGACATGGCCAAAGGAAGAAGAAATGCATTCTATAGAAACTGGTAAACAGCCGTGCACTTCTAATACACTTCATAGCATCAAGAATGACATAGCTCCCTCTGTAGACATTCAAAGGCAGTTATAAAGGCCACCCAACTACCAGCTGGTGTCACTAGTACCTTGTGTAGTCCTGCAGGAAGTTGCTGTAGGAAGCTTCTTTATTAATTTTTTTACTTATTTTTCTTCGCAATTTCGTGGTATCCAATTTGTAGTTAAAGTCTTGTCCCATCGCTGCAACTCCCATACGGACTCAGGGGAGGCGAAGGTCGAGAGCCGAGTCCTCCGAAACACAACCCAACCAAGCCACACTGCTTCTTGACACAATGCCCACTAAACCCGGAAGCCAGCCACACCAATGTGTCGGAGGAAACACCGTACACCTGTAGACCGTGTCAGCGTGCACTGCGCCTGGCCCGCCACAGGAGTAGTCGCTAGGTCACGATGGGACAAGGACAAACCCTCCCCTAACCCGGCCAAACCCTCCCCTAACCCGGACGACGCTGGGCCAATTGTGCGCCGCCCCATGTGTCTCACGGTCGCGGCCGGCAGCGACAGAGCCTGGACTCGAACCCAGAATCTCTAATGGCACAGCTAGCACTGTGTGGCAGTGCCTTGGACCACTGTGCCACTCGGGAGGCCTACAGGGAAGCTTTTCTTTAAAGTTGTGAGACAGATTATACCAGGTGCTAATACTTGTAGTTTGACCTGCCTTTATATTACGTGGATGGTACTACCTGTATGTTACTGCAAGCTTATTCTTTAGCTTTTCACACTAAAACAATTGATTATTTTTGACATCATTTTTGGGAACTATGAGAATCAACAATGATCCGTTATTTTCTTGTTATGAGACATGTTAATCATCATATAGCAGGGCTGTATTCATTAGGCACCAAATGGAAGAAAATGGTCTGAAACAGGAAGGGACAGACTGAACTTGTCCAGTAAGATACGCTTTTTTTTGTTTTTGCGAAGAAAAACATTTTGCTACGGTGTGCATTAATGAATACGACCCATGTGTGTCTGTGGCTTCACACTGTCCTGTCCAGTGGTGAGAAGCTTGCCACATCCAACAATGACAGGATATCCTGTTTCTCTCTGAGCCCTTCGTCTGTCTCCCGTAAACCCCTCCACACTCACAGGAAGTGAAAACATGTTCCTCCATAACACTTTGAGACTCCCCAGGGGTCATGTTCCTTAGGCACCAAACTAGGAAAAATGGTCTGAAACAAGGAGGGACTACCTGAACTGAATAAAAAAAAAACATTTTGCTACGCTGTGCCCTAATGAATACGACCCTGGTCGACACTGTATATTAACCCTGCATATTAACTCTCAAACCCGTCTCAGTTAAAGGGTGGCAGGTAGCCTAGTGGTTAGAGCGTTGGACTGAAAGGTTGCAATATCAAATCCCCGAGCTGAGAAGGTACAAATCTGTCATTCTGCCCCTGAACAAGGCAGTTAACCCAATAAGACTTTGTTCTTAACTGACTTAGTTAAAAAAAAGTTGAAGTGCAATCTGGTGGCAATATCTAATTGTAGGCTGTGTCTTAAATGTGCGCCTTGAATACTCAGAAGTGGTCCTAGGATTTAGAGGAAGTGTACTATTAGTGCCATGTGGTGCCTCTTAAGGGAACTACTGCTGTGCCATAAGTCTCTGATGTGCTAGAGTAGACAGTGGCTATTTATCATATGTCAGTCTTAGTTCTGTGAGAGCCTAGCGCTGTCAAGTCTTAATGCTCAACCCCTTTAAATGCACACATCCGGCCACTCACTGCTCTCTCTCCCCCTCCCTCTCCTCCTGTGATCTCTCCATCTACTGTTGAATTTTAGCTTTTGTCTGGCCTTGTCCTAAGCGTGTCAATCAGCCATAGGCTGTGTGTGTGTGTGTGCACATACGTGTGTGTGTTCATCAGAAGTTGTACTGATGATGATCCTGTAACTCCCAATATTTCCGTCTTATGATGCCACCGATGAACTGACTGCTCGACCTTAGCGTCACAGAAAACATCTTAATTCACCTCATTGATCGTTGGGTCGCATTTTCAAATCCAAAGAAACGATCCACCTTTCATATGTCCACATGTGACAAGTTATGCTGTAAAACGTGTATACAGAGTATATACAGTGCATTCAGAAAGTATTCAGGCCCCTTGACCTTTTCCACATTTTCTTTCGTTTACAGCTAAAATGTATTAAATATTTTTTTTCCCTCATCAATCTACACACACACAAAAAAAACATTTTTGTATTTAATCCATTATAGAATAAGGCTGTAACGTAACAAAATGTGGATAAAGTCAAGGGGTCTGAATACTTTCCGAATGCACTGTAGGTCTATAGAAGAACTTGTGTGAAAAATATATTGTCTATGATCACAATTGCAAGTCGTATCTTTAAATGTGTGTACTGAGTGTGTTCCTACATTGATGCTCTTTATGAATTCTGATTCATTGTTTGATGATGAGGTTTTATTAAATGCAAGGGGACCACAACCATTTCCACCATGTCCTCCCTCTGATCTTCAAGTGTGGCTGTTCAGTCCTTAAAATACATGTATTTTAATAAGAGGTCATTCTACCATGTCTCATTGATACACTGTTAAGGAATATCTCAATTGCTTCCATTTTTATGAGGATTGTTCCTTTTATGTTTCATGTCTGTATATTATTAATACTTCAGTGGGCTAAATCAGGGTCATGCAGAGTGCTTCTTGGGAGTCTTAAACAAATCTACTTTGAAACAAAAGTATACACCTCACACACATGGTTATGAGCTTATAAAAAAGAAGACGCCTGTATCATACCAGATCTAGAGTTGTAATGTATTACATTTTGAGTTTGCACCCCAATATTACACTTTATATACATCACAGAAGATTGAAATACAGTATAACAAAATTATCTGAAATAGAAACACCAGATTTTCTTCTGTAAAAAAATGTAAAAAAATGTTTTATGATATTATGAAAAATATGAATAACATTCCACCCATGAGGCCACTAGATGGCGATTTGGTCATTTGACTGCAGGAATGGGTTTTAAGAGTTCTATCACACATTAGGCCCATATGTACTGTAGCTTTTTAAACAAATCAGAAAGTTGTTGGACAAGATTCTACACTCTAAGATTCACTTTAATGGATATCTACTGATCTTGAAACTTTTTGCGACTTGCTTGGATTGCTCTTGGTAAATTGCTTTTGCATGTCTCTGAAACTACGTGTGTGTGTGTGTGTGTGTGTGTGTGTGCGCGCGTCCACGACAAACCACAGATTGGTGGCTTCTATTGGTTCTCATTGGTCACATGACAGTGACTTTGTCTTCAATACCTTCGAGGTCCATGTTCTCATATGCACCCTCGTGATCTCTGCTCCTGTGGGTCACACACACACACACACACACACACACACACACACACACACACACACACACATACACACATACACACACACACACACACACACACACATACTTATTAGAACACAGGCCCTACTGTAATTGCACACACACCAACATTATTTCTCTGTGGGTCACTAGTACTGTACTGTTAGAAAAGTAGACTACGGCCTCCCGGGTGGCGCAGTGGTTAAGGGCGCTGAACTGCAGCTGTACTGCAGTGCCAGCTGTGCCATCAGAGACTCTGAGTTTGCACCCAGGCTCTGTCGTAACCGACTGCGACCAGGAGGTCCGTGGGGCAACAATTGGCCTAGCGTCGTCCGGGTTAGGTAGGGCTTGTCTCATCGCGCACCAGCGACTCCTGTGGCGGGCCAGGCGCAGTGCGCGCTAACCAAGGTTGCCAGGTGCACGGTGTTTCCTCCGACACATTGGTGCGGCTGGCTTCCGGGTTGGATGCGCTGTGTTAAGAAGCAGTGCGGCTTGGTTGGGTTGTGTATCGGAGGACACATGACTTTCAACCTTCGTCTCTCTCGAGCCTGTAGCTACTAAAACAATTGGATACCATGAAATTGGGGAGAAAAAGGGGTAAAAAAGAAAAGTAGACTACGAAACAAGAGCGATTAAGTGGCATCTTACCTGAACATGTCCAGGCTGGTATCATAGCTGTCTCCATTGGTGTTGGCATACCCAGGGGTCTTCCCACACTCACATTCTTTGGTGTCAGGCCTTCATGTAATCAATGGTATACATTCAGATTCAGAAGCAATTATAACGTTTTGTCAATCTCATGCCGTTGGGTGCAGGTGACATGGTGTCTTGGCTCACCTCGAGTCCTGACACCAGGCCTTGTTGACCAGAAACGCCACGAAGATGAGGAAGAGAAACACAGCCACAGCTATGATGCCTGTCAGCCACTGTGGCAGTGCCCGCTCCACCTTATCTTAAAGAGTCAGGACATAGGGGGGAAGTCATCATTGGATACCGGTGTGTAGGTGCAATATGCAGAAATCTCTCCGTCGTTTCCTGGTCGCTAAAAGTCTAATAGTTCGTCTAAATTCAGTTTATGTGACAAAACAAGAGAAACACGTATCATTGTATCATCTTAACTAAAATCTAATATTCTCAGCTGTTTGAGGCTAAAAGTAAAAGACGCAAAAAACAAAACTTAAGAACGGGAAGCATAGAAATAGAGCACATAGAACAGATCTGCAGGTTCTTATACTTGCTTTCAATGACAGTGACAGATCTATAACTACTATTTCTATGTGAATTTGGTCATGTCACCCAAAAATGTACATTTTGCCGCTTTAACGGTGCTCAATTAAGCAATCGTTTTGATTCCTCATGTTGTTACAGGTGCAATTGTTGCATAGATCACTTGTTTAAAATATATATTTCATGATATCCAATTGGTAGTTATAGTCTTGTCCCATCGCTGCAACTCCCCTACGGGCTCGGGAGAAGCGGAGGTCGAGAGCCATGTGTCCTCCGAAACACGACCCTGCCAAGCCGCACTGCTTCTTGACACACTGCTCGCTTAAGCCGGAAGCCAGCCGCACCAATGTGTCAGAGGAAACACCATCCAGCTGGCGAATGAAATCAGCTTGCAGGTGCCCGGCCCGCCACAAGGAGTCGCTAGTGTGCGATGTGACAAGGAAATCCCGGCCGGCCAAACCCCTCCCTTAACCCAGACGACGCTGGGCCAATTGTGCTTCACCTCATGGGTCTCCCGGTCATGTAAGTTACAGGTTGCACCTTTAAACGTTTAATTTAGACAATGCTGTATGTCTGTCACTTGTCATTCTAATGTTCTGTAATGTGATTTTTATTCTCTTGAGTTATCGTCCCAGTTGATGGGATTATTAACATGGCAGTCAAGATAAACTCTTGAGTGACAATATTAATTTATCCTCTGGTTGAAGGCTCTTAACTGATGAGAATCAAGAAACCCCAGGCAATGTGTCATTCATCTCTCAAAACTATACGCATAGCTGTAGGAAGTAGGGGTGCTAACGATGCTGCAGCACCCCCTGATAAATATAACTAAATAAAAAATACAAACATTTCCCCCCACAAAATGAGTAAACTAGGCCTTTATTACTCCTGTATGAGCAGAGAAAACAACTCCATGAACCTACTCATGCATTATGCTGACAGAGGGAACATGTAAATAGTAAGCAAAAGGCCAAACATTTGTTGTAAAAAAAAATATTTTTAATGAATGAATAGATGGTTCATTATGGAAAATGATTGCACACTGTTAGGAAAATTCAACCACTGGTATATTATATATATATATGTGGTATATATATATATGTTAATATGTGTGTGTGTGTGTGTGTGTGTGTGTATATATGTGTGTGTGTGTGTGTGTGTGTGTGTATATATATATAGTACCAGTCAAAAGTTTGGACACCTTCTCATTCAAGGGTTTTTCTTTATTTTTACTATTTTCTACATTGTAGAATAGTAGTGAAGACATCAAAACTAGGAAATAATGTAGTTACCAAAAAAGTGTTAAACAAATCAACATTTATATAATATTTGAGCTTCTTCAAAGTAGCCACCCTTTGCCTTGATGACAGCTTTTCACACTCTTGGCATTCTCTCAACCAGTTTCACCTGGAATGCTTTTCCAACAGTCTTGAAAGAGTTCTCACATAGGCTGATTTTCCTTCACTTTGCGGTCCAACTCATCCCAAACCATCTCAATTGGGTTGAGGTCGGGTGATTGTGGAGACCAGGTCATCTGATGCAGCACTCCATCACTCTCCTTCTTGGTCAAATAGCCCTTACACAGCCTAAAGGTATGTTGGGTCATTGTCCTGTTGAAAAACAAATTATAGTCCCACTAAGCGCAAACCAGATGGGATGGCGTATTGCTGCAGAATGGTGTGGTAGCCATGCTGGTTAAGTGTGCCTTGAATTCTAAATAAATCACAGAGCGTGTCACCAGCAAAACACCCCCACACCATCATACCCCCTCCTTCATGTTTCACGGTGGGAACCACACATGCGGAGATCATCCGTTCACCTACACTGCGTCTGACAAAGACGCGGCGGTTGGAACCAAAAATCTCAAATTTTTCCAAAGGACAGATTTCCACACGTCTAATGTCCATTACTCGTGTTTCTTGGCCCAAGTAAATCTCTTCTTATTATTGGTGTCCTTTAGTAGTGGTTTCTTTGCAGAAATTCAACCATGAAGGCCTGATTCCCTGCAGTCTTCTCTGAACAGTTGATGTTGAGATGTGTCTGTTATAGTGGTGTAAATAATGTTACTTCATTCGTTTTTGGGGGTATCTGTACTTAACTTAACTACTTTACTATATTTTTACAACTTTGACTTTTACTTCACTACATTCCTAAAGAAAAGATTGCACTTTTTACTCCTTACATTTTTCCTGACAACCAAAAGCACTTATACTTAAGTATATTTAAAACCAAATACTTTTAGACTTTTACTCTATTTTACAGGGTGACTCTCACTTTTACTTGAGTAACTTTCTATTAAGGTATCTATACTTTTACTCAAGTATGACAATTGGGTACTTTTTCCACCACTGGTCTGTTACTTGAGCTCTGTGAAGCATTTATTTAGGCTGCAATTTCTGAGGATAGTAACTCTAATGAACTTGTCCTCTGCAGCACAGGTAACTCTGGGTCTTCCTTTCCTGTGGCGGTCCTCATGAGAGACAGGTAACTCTGGGTCTTCCTTTCCTGTGGAGGTCCTCATGAGAGCCAGTTTCATCATAACGCTTGATGGTTTTTGCGACTGCACTTGAAGAAACTTTCAAAGTTCTTGAAATGTTCCAGATTGACTGACCTTCATGTCTTAAAGTAATGATGGGCTGTCATTTCTCTTTGCTTATTTTAGCTGTTCTTGCCATAATATGGACTTGGTCTTTTACCAGATAGAGATATCTTCTGTATACCACTCTACCTTGTCACAACACAAATGCACTTTTAACGAGGCACACCAATTAATTGAAATGCATTCTAGGTGACTACCTCATGAAGCTGGTTGAGAGAATGTGTGCAAAGCTGTCATCAAGGCAAAGGGTGGCTACTTTGAAGAATCTCAAATAAAAAATTTATTTGGATTTGTTTAACACTTTGGTTACTACATGATTCCATATGTGTTATTTCATAGTTTTGATATCTTCACTATTATCCTACAATGTAGAGAATAGTAAAAGTAAAGAAAAACTCTTGAATGAGTAGGTGTTCTAAAACTTTGGACCGGTAGTGTATATATATTATATTTTATGCTCCCCACTCTTATCAACAGTGAGTTGGAACAGCATGCAGTCACATAATTTAGCTATTTCTTTATGTAGGCTACTATAAACTTCAAATGTAACCATTAGTTTCAGTTCTTACCTATTTGAGCTGTGACTACTCCCAAAGTCAGCATCAGCCATATAACCACAGTAGGATCTCTCCCCATTGTTGACTCTGAAAATCCACAAAATGTTTTTAGATCCCAAAATGGCCTCGTGAGCAACTCTTCGGAATAGGTTTGTTCTATGTGGCTCAGTTGTGTTTTTTGGCATGTAAAGAACACACATCCTGGCACAGTATTCGGTTAATAATTAACCCATGCCTGCTTAGACAAACAACTGGTGATGATTCGGTAATAATCGCTATAACCTCATGTTTTATTTGCTGATTTCGTTCAGAGATTGACATTTGTAGGCCATCCATCTATTAACAGAAAATATGCAAATATTTGTATTATTTCAGATGTGCAAATGAATCTGTCTGTCCTACAAAAGTACACATAATTAGAGAACATTTACTTATTAGGTCCACTTCAATACATAACACTTGGTACAGGGGATTTTCCACTATAGTGACCAGGAAGTAGACTATATAAACACACTCCAATAGCAGCTCAGTGGAAACACACAAAAACCTAGAGAATAAATATTAATCTCTGAAGAAGGACTTTGGCTTGGTTAGTGTCTCATGACCACACTTCTAATATGTCACTGGAGGTTTTAGTTTAAAAGAACCGTGGAACTCAGTTTTTGCCCACTAAGGAGTTACCACTTGACAAAATCTATTTTTTCATAGTAAACTATATTAGCCTGAGTTAAACAGCCCTCTCCTGCTTAATGTATAATTCTAACATGATTTAGAGTTGTATACTAGGATGATTTGTTATCAGAAAACTATAGTTTACTATATCTCGTTAAAAAGGTGAACTTGACAATGCGCCAGAATGACTGACATAATGCAACAAGGGAGCTGACTTTGCAGTCAAAGTTGACGTTTAGCAGAGCCATACTTGTGTACTTTCAGTAGTTACTGTAGCCTGCATGGGTATAGATGGTGCAGTGGGCTTCACATGGGTGCATGTTGTTATTTCAGGCATGACGGGGAAATGTAAAAGGCTGGATTAGTCGAGCAGAAAGGGGGATGTGCAGGAAGGTTAGGGGACACACCCCCTCTGGACTCCAGGGACACATGATGAGCGTGTGTGTGTCTGTCCATCCGCCTGTCCGTCTGTCAGTTTATACAGTCCATCAGTACTAGGCTTTGTCCTAACCTTAGCACCAGCCAAATTAGCAGGTCCCTTTCAGCCAACCCCGCCCTCTCATTAACACCACCCCTTCTCCCCCCTCTCTCTTTCTCTATCTCCCTCACACACACCTCAGGGGAGTAGGTTGGCAATGATATCAGATAGCGACCCTGAGAGCCAGTAGTAGCGTCTCTCCCCACTGTCCCGTTACCTGCTGAGAACCAGCCCTCAGTTCTGTTCTCTGGAGAGAACACAATTCCCATATGGCCCATCCCATCCATCCCATCAACCACACACAGAGGCAGGGAGGGATGGGAGGGAGGGATGGGAGGAGGGAGGTAGGGAGGGGGCCTTTAATTGATTTCTCCCCCTGTCTATCTAGTTATCTCCAGCCATAAAGAGGTTTTATTTTGTTATCTGTCTGTAACACTGGTTTTTGTTTGAAAGGCCCAAATGGCAACCTATTCAGTGCACTACTATTGACACGGGCTCATAGGGCTCTGGTCAAAAGTAGTGCACTATGTAGGGAATAGGGGGCCATTTGGAACGCATTCCCAGATTGGCTCCTGGCTGCTCTGACTGCTCTCTCACTGTCTTCTTATGGGAGAAGGGTTCTAAGAGTTAAAAAGAGGCAAGAATCCGCTGTGATTTTGCTGAGTTAAAGTGTCTTGATTTAATCCATTATTTCAATGGAGGGAACTCGCTCTCATACTCAATACGCTTGAGTGGACATAATGCCATGAATGTGAAATGAACATATTTATAGGTGGATATACACCCGAGTGGTTTTTATGGATGGGGCTGATGTTTTGTTAATATCTGGAAGGCCTTATTCTGAGTGTTACCCTGAAAGCAATACATAATTGGTAGATAAGTGTGGCACAGACCTGTAATTAATATTGTTGGATCGCTGTTGCAAGTATAAAGATATGACATTC
The DNA here is from genome assembly GCF_013265735.2 of Oncorhynchus mykiss. Classification (NCBI taxonomy): domain Eukaryota; kingdom Metazoa; phylum Chordata; class Actinopteri; order Salmoniformes; family Salmonidae; genus Oncorhynchus; species Oncorhynchus mykiss. Next base: position 13,434,122 of record NC_048565.1, on the reverse strand, counting down.
GGTGTGCGTGCGTGCGTGCGCGCGTGTGTGTACAGTGCCTATAAAATTTCCATTGCACACCAGCCTAAATTAATTTCTATACATACAGTGCATTTGGAAAGTATTCACACCCTTTGACTTTTTCCACATTTTGTTACATTTACAACCTTATTCTAAAATGGATCAAATAAAATAAAAATGCTCATCAATCTATACACAATACCCCATAATGACAAAGCAAAAGGATTTTTAAGAAATGTTAGCAAATTTATTACAAAGTAATACAGTCACTTTGCTATGAGACTAAGGTCCCACAGTTGACAGTGCAGAGCAAAAACTAAGCCGTGAGTTCGAAGGAATGTTTTTCAGCAACAGGGCCTGGGAGACTAGTCATAATCGAGGGAAAGATGAACGGAGCAAAGTACAGAGAGGTCCTTGATGAAAACCTGCTCCAGAGAGCTCAGGACCTCAGACTGGCGTGAAGTTTCACCTTCCAACAGGACAATGACAATGGCACACAGCCAAGACAACGCATGCGTGGCTTCGGGACAAGTCTCAGAATGTCCCAGCCAGAGCCCAGACTTGAACTCGATCAAACATCTCTGGAGAGACCTGAAAATAGCTGTGCAGTGACGCTCCCCATACAACTGAAAGAGCTTGAGAGGATCTGCAGAGAAGAATGGGAGAAACTCCCTAAATACAGGTGTGCCAAGCTTGTAGCGTCATATCCAAGAAGACTCGAAGCTGTAATCACTTCCAAGGGAGCTTCAACAAAGTACTGAGTAAAGAGTCTGAATTCTTATGTAAATGTAATATTTCAATTTTTTTTATCCACTTGCAAACATTTCTAAAACCCTGTTTTTGCTTTGTCATTATGAAGTATTGTGTGTAGATTGATGAGGGAAAAAAAACGTTTGAATCAATTTTAGAATAAGGCTGTAATGTGGAAAAAGTCAAGGAGTTGGAATACTTTCTGAATACACTGTAGCTACAGAACATAATCCACGTCTTTTATGTGAAGGCCTCTGAAATATAAACCTGTGTTTGTTTAATCTCTGTGTTTGCCTGTGTCATTATAGTGGGGGTGAGACAAGTGCACAGTTGCTGTGTAAATACTGGGGTGATGTAGCACCTCACTCATTGTGTATTTGTGTCATTACTTCCTTAAGGGCCAGTTCCCTGGACATACAAATTAAACCTAGTCCTGGACTAAAAATGAATCCCAATGGAAAATCTCTATTGAAAGTGCCTTTGAATTGTGGACTAGTCTTAATCTGGGTCCTTCATGTGCAGTATGAGATCAATGTAGTCCTTCTTAACGAAGAATATATACCCACATATACACCCATAATATATACCCACATATACACACATAATATATACCTACATATACACACATAATATATACCCACATATGCACACAATATATACACACATATACACACATAATATGTACTCACATATACACACATAATATATACCCACATATACACACATAATATATACCTACATATACACACATAATATACACCCACATATGCACACAATATATACACACATATACACACATTATATATACCCACATATACACCCATAATATATACCCACATATACACACATAATATATACCCACATATACACACATAATATATACCCACATATACACCCATAATATATACCCACATATACACACATAATATATACCCACATATACATACATAATATATTCTTACTTATGAACTGGATGGTTCGAGCCCTGAATGCTGATTGGCTGAAAGCCGTGGTATATCAGACCGTATACCATGGGTTTGACAAAACATTTATTTTTACTGCTCTAATTTCGTTGGTAACCAGTTTATAATAGCAATAACGCACCACGGTGGTTCGTGATATATGTCTATTATACCACGGCTAAGGGCTGTCTCCTAGCACTCCTCGTTGCATCGTACATAACAACAGCCATTGGCCATATACCACACTCCCTCTGGCCTTATTGCTTAAATATACACATATAATATTTACCCACATATACACATATAATATTGACCCATATGCTCATATTTTGTGTGATATACTAGTTTACTTACAATCAGAGCCATTTATAAAGAGACCGTATATCTCTGCTTCTAACCATTAGGCTCTTTTCCCCTGAAATTAAAATGATGCCCGTAGACCGCGATGGGAACTGGTGATGCGTCAGTATTTCACACACACCCCTTCATTCCCTACGGGACCAGTACCCTGACCTCTCCGTCTCTGATGGCTTTTTCATTGGCTGTGATTCTTATCAGTCATCTGCACCATCGCTCCACTCATCACAGAGCTGTAATCAGGACATACTGCTACCCAGTGCCCCCTTAAATACCTTCTAGCTCCACTCTATCACAATCCTATTAGTGGATAATAACAATAGTGGTCAATTCATATGGTGGGAACACGAAGGTTACATTTGACCCATTGCATCTCATCTGAAGAGGCATCTATCCTGATTGTGGGGTCTGTCTGTGGATGGATCTTTAGGGATTGGAATTTCAAATGATGGGAACTTCCCTAAAAATGGGTTGAAATTCAATTGGCATTTTTAATGGATAGTTTTGGGGGTTGGGGTCAACATAAAAAAATTATTATAATAAATAAATACAATTCCTTCCTCATACCAATTCCTTCCATGTACTGTATCTCTATTTGAAAACCAATTTGGAGTAGGCATAAATTATACTACTGCCATTGAATTAAACTGGAATTCAATCAAACTCATGCACCGAACAATGTTTACACCATGTCTTTGTTTGCAAACTACTGCCCATGCAGATTGCAGACAGGCCTCTAATTCACAAAATGGGAAGCATCTTCCTGTGAGGGGTATACCCACATATCCTATAATTCACTATGATTCTATACGTAGTTCTATGGGTCCACCTGGTTGATTTTAATACTTTTGTTTTTGAAATGTTTAAAGTAAAATAGATGATGGACAAATATAACATGTAACAATTGGAAACGATTAGCACAACAGCACACGATTGTCAAGTTATTTTTCTCCATTTTTTTTATTTTGTGGTTTCATACAATTCTCTGAGATATAACTTTGCATGTATTTATAGATGGAAAAGTTTTATCCTACAAAATATCACACACAAAAAAAAAAACTTTATATCATCATAGAATTAAAAGGTACCAATTCTGGTTACTCAATAGTATGCTGAAATAGCATGTACATTATGTTAAATACAGTGGTAAAACACTTCCTTTATGAATGTTATCAATAAAAGATAAATGAAAGAAGTGAATGTGTAAAAATAGGATAAACTCAATGTACCGTGGTTACAGGGAAAGAAGGAGTTGAACATTTTTTCCATTGTCCGTTTTATGTACACTAGAAGTGGAATGCTTGTTGTACCTGTCTTTAAATATCTTTAGATACAGAGATATTATAATGTTGTTTTATTGTTCTGTTATTGGACAGGAATCATTTCCTCCTTTGTTTTGGCTCTCAGTTAACTTGAATGGTGTTTGTGTGTGTGAACTTTGAATGGTGTGTGTGTGTGTGTGAACTTCAAATGGTGTGTGTGTGTGTGTGAACTTTGAATGGTGTGTGTGTGTGTGAACTTCGAATGGTGTGTGTGTGTGAACTTCGAATGGTGTGTGTGTGTGTGTGTGAACTTTGAATGGTTTGTGTGTGTGTGAACTTCGAATGGTGTGTCTGAACTTCGAATGGTGTGTGTGTGTGCACTTGCGTCGTACTTATCTCAATTACATTTTGTATGGTAAATATTGCAACCATGTGGTTTATGTGAATATCACATTAACAAGTAGACTTTTAAACATTTTGTTCTTCTCCCAACATTGACAGCCACACTGAGACCTCACTTTTTTTTGTCTTGACCGATTATCGGTTATTATCAGTTATCTCACTGAATAACTATTTGTGCTGGGGATTAACTGTGCCATCCAACAACTAATGAGGTGATCTTCAAGAAAACCAATTCTGGACTTCAGGTCTGGACATTATTATTTGATAAACCCCAAATGTTAGGTTCTAAAGGAACTCAAATTAACTTTAGCGGACCCTAAAATGAAGACAAGTCACTTACATTTAGTAGTCTGTAGTACTTAAGAACACAGTTCTCATTCTTGTTTAGAGTCAAGCAGTGTACCTAAACAAACTTTCACCTTAGACAAGAAAAGGTATCATTTTGCAATTTCATGCCTTTTTCCATAAATACCTTCACTGTTTTTAAATATTTTCAACTTAGTTTGTACTTTCATGACTTCCAAATCCATCACCTGCTTACAACAGCAGCTGGGACATGTTCCACCAGAGAACACACCCTCCTCTGGATTGGCCAATAACAGACAGAGCCATTGAGCGAAACAGGAAGAAGAGAGAGAGCAAATCTGTACACAACACAAATGCATCACCATTCGACACACCCTCTCTACCCAGGTGGAAAAATGCTCCAAATCGCCAACCTCCTGCTTCTCACATTGTCTCTTTTCTTCTCCACATAGGGAAAATGCTGAGTCATCTGTGGTTGTGTTCGTCCATATGGAGTCCAGAGTGAGGATGGAGAACCCTGGAGGTTTGCGTTCGAGACTCGACAGACGAGTCCTGGTCCTCGGTGTAGCTGTCGGGACTCCCATCCCCTCCCAGAAGACTCCCGCAGCTGGAGTTGCTGGATGACAGCATGCCCTGGAGGAGCTCCTCCCGGACCAGGCTCTCCTCATGGCCCTCGGGAGCCCAGGCCCCCTCAGCACCACTGCCGCCCCCCACCACACCTTCCTGGTCGTCCAGTAGCTTGGCCAGGAAGTTGATGTACTTCATGGCCAGTCGGAGGATCTCGTTTTTGGAGAGCTTCTTATCGGGCGGGTGGGTAGGGATGAGCTGGCGGAGGTCAGCGAACGCGCCGTTCACGTTCTGCTGGCGCCAACGCTCGCGGCTGTTGGTGAAGATCCGCCGCACAATTTTAGGCTGTGAGCCTGAAAGGGGGAGGAGGAGAGGGTGTTAAATACTGTGGGTATTCTGATATGTTTGATAATACACTGTCTGCATACACCAGCAGTATGTACAGTATAGTTGAATCATATGTGTTAGAGCTAGGCTTTAACAAAAGCTTGCACTGTGGCCTTCCAGAACCTGAGTTTGTCATTCCTATTCCCTACATGCCCTTTCCTTCTGTCTAAAGACCACCAACCCAGATGTCAGCTCTCTGTGTTAAACCACACTTTAATGGTATGACAGTTAGACTTGATGCAGCACTTTACAAGTTGTCAGTCTCTCTGTATTCCTGTTGCAGCTTTTCTCTTTAAAATGACTATTGTCCAGAAACTCCCTTTGCACCCTGACAGTTTGATGCAATATCCAGAGCAAAGTGTGGATAGACATAATTATTAAAATCTAAAATACTCTTACCATTATCATCGTTGATTTCAATCTCATAAGGCGCGGGTCGTCGTTTGATCCTATGGCTGGGGTACATGCCATACTGTTCTGTCTCGCCACCATAGCCACTAGAGAAAGTAATTAGAATTAGAAGTGGAATTAGACCACACATTAATATATCTATAGACTTTTATACTGGTGATTTTGTTGGACATAACTATGACAGTTAATATAGGCCTACGCATTTCCATTTGCAAAGTAAGAAATGAAAAACGCAAAGCATTTATAATAACACAAATCATTATTATTATTACTATTATTTAATAGCCAATAATAATAATGAAAACAATTTAAATCGGAATGCACATTTCAGGCCTAAACTTGGGATAGACCTAGGCTACATAAATCCAATACATATCCAACAATAATTGCGCTGACCCACAGCATAAACATCTCAAGACCACGCACATAATTTGGACATAAAAACATTTCCAAACGGTTAGTATGCCTTACCTGTTCATTGTGGCGAGTGGTTGAGCAAAGTTACTGTACAGCATCGCTCGTGCAGGGAGAGGGAAGGCGAGCGGGCTCAACTGCACCATTCGAGTTTCGCTCAACAACGGGTCCCGGGAATCCAGTGGCAGGGGTATTTGCGGTCTGCACAGCTCCGTGGTCTGTACCTTGTGGTTAATGTCTGCCGTCTGCTCCCTAGCTTTTATATCCACCGGTCCTCCTCCCCTGGCCAATTCGATAACCGGTACTAACTTTTTTAGCTCGCTGTGGTACGCCGTTTCCTTGGAAACGCCATTAATGAAGATAGTCCCGTTGCAGTGCTCCCTGGGGACACGCTTCCTCTCAGCTGAGTCCCCCGACGCCGCAGTCGTGTTTTCCTGTGTCTCGCTAACAGCTTCGCCCCCCTCCCCACTGACACGACCTGTTATGGAAGTAGTCAGGCTGTCGTGCTGTGGGGACTTGCACCCATTGACAATAGGACTGAGATGCCTAAATTCTGGTTTCCGTTTTTCCATCATTTCAACGGCTATTCGATAGATTCGACCGTGCGTAAAAATGCATGAAATAGCCTAGTAAAAACGCAAAGGCTTAATGGTAGGCTTATCCGAGATTGACTGAGTTGAGCATCGAAAAGACCCCACTCATCTGGCGATATTAATCCTTGATGTCACCTGCAAAAACAAGATAGCTTTTATGCTTATGCTTTAATGTTATGAATATAAACATTTTCTAATGAATAAACTCATTTTTCTAATGAGTATCCAAAAATGCAGACTCCTGCGGTCGCGACACTGCGGGTCCAGTACTGTCAATCCCGCGCACGCCACCTCATCAACCAATTCAGCAGGCAGATAGCTGCATCCATTAATTTGCACTTGGTCTAGAGGTGGGTGCATAGGCCTATACTATCAACGTGTTTAACTGTTTGAGCACACTGTTGCATTACTGCTGCCCTTGTCAATTACAGGCTATAAGCCAATTAACAATTTTGAATGCACTCTTGTAGTCCATCAGATCGGAATTATCATATCACATGACATGGCTACTACTTTAGAGAATAGTATTGTTTTTTAAAACAATTGTTGTTCTATTTGGCCTGTACATAAAAGATAAATAGAGAATGTAACATAGCTGGCTTTGTTCTAACTGGTACTCCACGTTCACGTGACCCTGACCTTATAAGCTGCTATTAACTGGCAGGGTGGATAACAATTCTGATAACGCGCAGGTTTTAACAGGGAGGGGTCTTAATCATTCTTCCACATTGTTGCATTTGCCCGACAATCGTCGTGCGGTTAAACGGAAGCGATATCTCTGCGTGGACATTTAAAAAAAAAAAAAAAAAAAAAATATATATATATATATATATATATATATATATATATATATATATATATATATATATATATTTGGGATTTTTAGACAATTGTCTAAATAAAAAAATACAAAAGTATATATTTTAAAATGTCCACGCAGAGATAACGCTTCCTTTTAATGTCTATTACAGACAATAGACTTAGACAAAATACAATAGACAACATTTCACATACATGGATCCCCTAAATTAAACATCAATATAATTAGCCTTTGTCTTTCGCTGGATCATTATCGTTATAATATAGCAGCCTATACCACACTCATATTCATTAAGTTGCAATGATAACCGCTGTCACTCTTGAGCACATATTTTTCAATTGAGCTCATAATTCTTCGTTCATTGTCTTTTTCTTTTGAATGTATTTTATTTGATATATTCTTACTTTTTTGCTTGAGCATAACTTAGTTTCAAATTAAATGTTATTTCTTCCCATGCTGCTAAAGGAATAAGTGTAGTGTTTTTCACAACCAATATTGTTTTGGTTATGGCTCGTGCGCTTAAAAGGTAATGACAATAACAGGGTATAGAGTACGTTTTTGCGTCGTTTATTTTAGGCTATCATTCATTATTAACTTATGGTTTTGTACGTTTGAAGCGAATTAAATCAGGTTTTAGAGTGCACAAAATGTGAGGTGGAAACCTTTTCATTCCATAGCCAAACTGTGTAGATAGACCTTGGCTTCACACATTTTTACAGAAACAGAGTGGTCATTTTCTGTTTCACAATAGCCTATAAAGATGTAGAGATTAATAACATTTTTAGACTGGGCCTACATAACGAATATATTAGGCTATTGCTCCGTAACCTAAATCAGAATGAAATTATCATCCACAAATTATTCTTAGCCTATAGCCTTCCCAAAGTATGTGGATAGTGGAAATTGACTGAGGATATGTTGCTAAACGAATAAAAAAGGAAAATATCGAAGCCTATTATATTGGTAGATAAAGTGAACGCCAAATCGATAGGCAAACTGCTGTATTTCCCTTGACCGAGAAACAAATTGGCCTGCATTTTCAATCAGAAATAGGAACGAACAATGATAAACAATTTTCTATATTTCCATTACAGATAACATATCCACAAATCCATACCAACAACAAATATGACTTGATAATGCCTATTTGGGTGTGCTGTCCTTACCATAGCCGGAGTGTTGTTGATAGAGTATGTGTGGAGCCATTTTGTCGAGGGTCGTCCATGTCTAAGGTTTTAGATTCACTGACGTACTGTGTGGAAACTGGAAGTGAGGTTTTATATAATTCCACATCATGTCCAGTGTGGCGCTTAGTGTGGGGAACGAGCTGAACACCGGTGCAATGTGGTGACGAGAGATAAGGGCGCGCAGTTGCGCCCCCTTAACCATTATTTATACAATTATTCATTATTATTTGACGTTTTATCGAGGGCAAATGGGAGGACATTTTTGTTGTTGTCTTATAGGCCTATTGAGAATGGATATGCACTGAAATATAGGCTAAGCGGGAAATTTGAAAGGAAAACATCCCATGTGCCTTGTAAAATGCTCCAAAGCTTAGTCCAAAATTAATTATAGAGCAATGGGGCGTATTTAAAATCATATCCGTGAAGATGTTGACTTGAGAAAAATACTATTAGGCCGTGTTTGTTTTGACTAATATCTTAACCTTTTATGACGGAGAATAACTAAACAGTGTGTGCGAAAATCATTAATGAATTTGAATAAATTAATGCGACATGTACAATTAATATCATTGGTCTTCTGAATGTATTTCTGATAATATTATATTGTGCAACAATGATAATTAATGAATTCTCTGTCATTTGGATCAAACTCTTAAGTTAATGCATTTGACAACACCCAGAACACTGTCAATCAATTATCTCTAACAAGTGTCTCTTGGGCCAGATATTCAATATTCACATGAGAGGTTTGCATGAAAAACCTCAATTGAAACAGCATAGCTTACACCTGGTAACCTACCTTGCCAATTATGGTTATCATTATTATTTAGCTGGCTCTACAATGATGTAGTCTATTCTTATAGCTAAATAGTCTATATGAAATAAACATATAGATCTACAGAGAAAAATAATAGGCTAAATCAGCTAAATTATCAGAAGCCTTTATCTTGCTTTGTTCATTTTGCAGGGGTTGCAGTCATTACCGAGATAAAGACAGATTCAGGTTGGATATTCATTCGCCTGTAGTTTTCCTTACGTCCACCAACAGCAGCTAGGGACCGTCAACATAGTGACAATTCAAATGTTCAAATTTCAATAGCTCTTTAACCATTACTCTTACAACATTCAAAACTGGTTCTAGCTAACCCGATGGCATAGACACACACATAGCTTTTTGGTTGTGACCTACTGACTTAAAACAAGGTTCAGAATGTACACTCAGCGGGCCTACACATTGCACCCCCTTTAGTTTGTCAATTTTCATCTCATGCAATTTTACATGAATTTTCTATGTTTTTTAATGTATCTAATTTCAATAGCTACTTGGAAATGTGACCTAAAAACCCCTGCTTGGACTCGGAGTTCCCCCCCGCCTTGATGGAGGTGTCCATGTGCACCTGGTAACCTGAAACAAGCTCTATGCACCTGGTGACCCACCTGCTTTAATCCACTCAGAGACTAAGTCCCCAACCCAACCTTCACAGCCTGAGTGCTGCCCCCAGCCCCTGAGTCCGGCCGCCCCTGCTCGGACTCTGAGTGCCCCCCCGCCTTGGGGGAGGTCGCCTCGTGCACCTGGTAACCTGAAACAAGCTCTATGCACCTGGTGACCCACCTGCTTTAATCCACTCAGAGACTAAGTTCCCAACCCAACCTTCACAGCCTGAGTGCTGCCCCCAGCCCCTGAGTCCGGCCGCCCGGACTCCAAAGCTTGGATCGAGGGCTGATTTTCAATAGATCGCAGCGAGTGAACTACTCTGCTACATACGAAACCCTGACCCAGAATCAGGTCGTCTACGAGTGCTTTAGTACCAGGTTCTCCGACAAACATGCGCATCAGGAGAGGGCCAGCATCTCTCCGGCCACACCTCAACCCTGTCAAGAACGGTGTGAGATGAAAATTGACAAACTAAAGGGTGTGCAATTTGTAGGCCCACTGAGTGTGCATTCTGAACCTTGTTTGAAGTCAGTAGGTCACATGACCAAGGAGCTATTGAAATTCAAATGTAAAAAAAAGTTTGTACTTTGTTTACGCTCTCTAACTAATTCAACTAGGAATACAAAATGTCTTTACCTCAGTGCAGTCTTTACAGGATCCCGGATGACTTTGGAAACTTGGCAGAATTAGGTGTAAAACTCACAGGACCACCTCGCCGACGGAGATTTGGTGGTATCAGTACGCCAGCAACCTGCAGGGTCATCCATCAAAGCAGGAGGCGAGACACTCGATGTGGGTATGGTGCGGTACAGTTTACTGTATGCTCAGAGATGCAAGCTTAGGTCCAACATTAGGTGTACTTTAGGCCTACATGTCTCTTTTGTCCTTAGGCCTACCATTTTCGATCCCATATTTCAAAGTAGTGTTTGGGGGGTAAATCTCAAAGACATATGCCGACATTAAATGAATATTCAATAATCAGTAGGCCTAGTGAACAGAACAAGTATCTAAATATATATGCGTGAGTCTATTTGAAATATATATATTTTCTAGCAGATTGGCTAATTAGCCTATGTCAGACATTCAAAAGATGTCTGACATTTAGGCCTGGAAAAAATATATAATAATATTTCCTTCGGTCCTCTGTTCTTTGTCAACGCAGCTCCCTCTGTCACGACCATAGACAAACAGTGTGGTCACGGCTCATGACCACCAACATCCATCCTGTCAGTATCCAAGTCCAAGCGTCACACAATGTAAACTACCGTAGCAGGCGAAAAAACACACATTCTAAACCCAGAGGTGCAACATCGTGAGACTTCCGGGAACGCTTGTGAAACAGACCATACAGGCCAGGTTTGGGGTTTGAGAAGTCAATGAGAGAAGTGAAAAATTAATAATTAGTTTATTGTGCCTTTATATTCTCGAAATATGAAGGCACAACCTAGATAAGAGCCAATGTCTTAAGTAGTTTAATTATTCAAACCTCGTGAAAGTGATAAACGTAAATTTTTATTTTCGTCAAAAACAACTTTATAATATAAAGTATATAATATAAAGTTGTTTTTGACGAAAATAAAAATGTAAGTTTATCACTTTCACGTTTCAGCGCATGAGTTTAGTTAGCTAACGTCGCCATGACATCGCCTACACGTGTGATCGGGGATTTCTATTGGATATGCATTTTCTACCTATCGTCATACTGTATTGCCTTTGGTAAAAACATATATATATAAAAAAAGACGCCTGAGCGGAGTAACCACATCAGTTTTTCATGGGGTATTTCAGAAGCCTATGAATGTGAATTCCTATGTTATGCTTTAACGTCCTCTGCTGGTCATTGGCTGGCATCACAAGAAAATGTATCTTGGAGCCCTAACTGTCAATACCCGCTCTCGCTGTCTCTCTCACACACGCATGTAGAGTGGAAAAGCACCTCAAAAAGTTAATACGTTGCCACAGTTTTTAGTAGGCTACATCTCTCTCACATTCTTTTCTACTTCTTGTTTTTCTCTCTCCCCTCTCAAAATTCGGTTCACACATAAATGTCCAGAGGAGATAACTCCCCCCTATCTGATATATTTACTGCAGTGTCATCCTCCACATACAACACCCTTTCTGCCAGTCACATTCTGTAAAAGGTCCCCAAAGCGCACACACATCCCTGGGTCGCTCATCTTTTCAGTTCGCTGCAGCTAGCGACTGGAACGAGCTGCAACAAACACTCAAACTGGACAGTTTTATCTGAATCGCTTCATTCAAAGACTCAATCATGGACACTCTTACTGACAGTTGTGGTTGCTTTGTTGTCTCTACCTTCTTGCCCTTTGTGCTGATGTCTTTGCCCAATAATATTTGTACCCAGCAGGTAGCCTATTTTTTAAATATTATTTTTTATTTAACTGGGCAAGAACAAATTCTTACTTACAATGACGGCCTAGGAACAGTGGGTTAACTGCCTTGTTCAGGGGCAGAACGACAGATTTTTACCTTGTCAGCTCAGGGATTTGATCTACCAACCTTTTGGTTACTGACCTAATGCTCTAATCACACCTGCCGCCCCAAGTGGTTAGAGTGTTGGCCCAGTAACCAAAAGGTTGCTGGATCGAATCCCCGAGCTGACAAGGTACAAATCTGTCATTCTGCCCCTGAACAAGGCAGTTAACACACTGTTCCCTGGTAGGACTTAATTGTTAATAAGAATTTGCTCTTAACTGACTTGTCTAGTTAAATAAAGGTTAAATAAAACATTTTTAAAAAATAACATATTTAAAAGGCCAATTTTTCTCCCTTATCATGCTTATGTCCATATCACCCTTCAACACACGCAGGGGCATCATTTCAGCTAAACCTGCCAGGGCAGCGTTTCCCAAACTTGGTTTCCCAAACATTTTGGTTTTTGCCCTAACACTACACAGCTGATTCAAATAATCAACTCATCATCAAGCTTTGATAATTTGAATCAGCAGTGTAGTGTTAGGGCAAAAACCAAAACATGCACCCCTTGGGGTATGTCATGCCAAATAGTGACCTCCTGCCAAAGCCCCCCCCCCCCCCCCCCCCCCCGTCACAATGGGATTCGAGAAGCTATTAGCGTCAGATTTTGGAGATCATTACAGACAAAATTCCTTTATTATCATTCCTGCTATGTAAACAAAGCTTATTTCTGCAACAATATCGCTGTTTAAGATGAAAACACTATTTGGAACTACTTTTGGGTAACCTAACATGTCAACAACGTTGAACAACGGAAACATGGCTCACTCGAGACACGATATCTGAGTCGGTACAGCCACCTGGTTTCTTCACGCATCGCGCCGACAGAAACAAGCTTCTCTCTGGTAAGAAGAAGGGCGGTGGTGTATGCCTTATGATTAACAAGACGTGGTGTGATCATAACAACATACAGAAACTCAAGTCCTTTTGTTCACCTGACTTAGAATTCCTTACAATCAAATGCCAACTGCATTATCTACCAAGAGAATTCTCTTCGATCATAATCACAGTCATGTATATTCCCCCCCAAGCAGACACATCGACGGCCCTGAAAGAACTTCATTGGACTCTATATAAACTGGAAACCACATATCCTGAGGCTGCATTTATTGTAGCCGGGGATTTTAACAAGGCTAATCTGAAAACAAGGCTCCCCAAATTCTATCAGCTTATCGATTGTGCTACCAGAGCTGGCAAAACCCTAGACCACTGTTATTCTAACTTCCGCAACACATGGGGCAGCAGGGTAGCCTAGTGGTTAGAGCGTTGGACCAGTAACCGGAAGGTTGCAAGTTCAAACCTGCAAAGTACAAATCTGTTTAACCCACTGTTCCTAGGCCGTCATTGAAAATAAGAATTTGTTCTTAACTGACTTGCCTAGTTAAATAAAGGTAATAAAAAAAAATAAGGCCTTCCCTTTGGAAAAGCTGATCATGACTCTATTTTGTTGCTCACTGCCTATAGAAAGAAACTAAAACAGGTAGCGCCCTTGCTCAGGTCTGTTCAACGCTGGTCCAACCAATCGGATTCCACACTTCAAGATTGCTTCGATCACGTGGACTGGGATATGTTCTGCATTGCGGCGAACAACAACATTGACGAATACGCTGATTCGGTGTGCGAGTTTATTAACAAGTGCATTGGTGATGTTGTACCCACAGCATCTATTAAAACATTCCCAGACCAGAAACCGTGGATTGTGATGGCAGCATTCGGGCAAAACTGAACACCGAACCACTGCTTTTAATCAGGGCAAGGTGACCGGAAACATGACCGAATACACACAGTGTAGCTATTCTCTCGCATAGCAATCAAACAAGCTAAGCGTCAGTACAGAGACAAAGTGTCGCAAAGTGTCGCAAAGTGTCGCAATTCAACGGCTCAGACACGAGAGGTATGTGGCAGGGTATATCAATCACGGACTACAAAAGAAAAACCAGCCCCGTCACGGATGACGATACCTTGCTCCCAGAAAGACTAAACAACTTTTTTGCTTGCTTTGAGGACAATACAGTGCCACTGACACGGCCCGCTACCAAAACCTGCGGGCTCTCCTTCACTGTAGCCAACATGAGTAAATCATTTAAATGTGTTAACCCTCGCAAGGCTGCAGGCCCAGACGGCATTCCCGGCCGCGTCCTCAGAGCATGCGCAGACCAGCTGGCTGGTGTGTTTACAGACATATTCAATCAATCCCTATCCCAGTCTGCTGTCCCCACATGCTTCAAGAGGGCCACCCTTGTCACTTTTCCCAAGAAAGCTAAGGTAACTGAGCTAAACGCCTACCGCCCTGTAGCACTCACTTCCGTCATCATGAAGTGCTTTGAGAGACTAGTCAAGGACCATATCACCTCCACCCTACCTGACGCTCTAGACCCACTCCAATTTGCTTACCGCCCCTATAGGTCCACAGACGACGCAATCGCTATCACACTGTACACTGCCCTAACCCATCTGGACAAGAGGAATACCTATGTAAGAATGCTGTTCATCGATTACAGCTCAGCCTTTAACACCATAGTACCCTCCAAACTCGTCATTAAGCTCGAGACCCTGGGTCTCGACCCCGCCCTGTGCAACTGGGTCCTGGACTTCCTGACGGGCCACCCCCAGGTGGTGAAGGTAGGTAACAAAATCTCCACCCCGCTGATCCTCAACACTGGGTCCCAACAAGGGTGCGTTCTCAGCCCTCTCCTGTATTCCCTGTTCACCCATGACTGCGTGGCCATGAACGCCTCCAACTCAATCATCAAGTTTGCAGATGACACTACAGTGGTTGGCTTGATTACCAACAACGACGAGACGGCCTCAGGGAGGAGGTGAGGGTCCTCGGAGTGTGGTGTCAGGAAAATAACCTCACACTCAATGTCAACAAAACAAAGGAGATAATCGTGGACTTCAGGAAACAGCAGAGGGAGCAGCCCCCTATCTACATTGATGGGACAGTAGTGGAGAGGGTGGAGAGTTTTAAGTTCCTCGGCGTACACATCACGGACAAACTGAATTGGTCCACCCTCACAGACAGCGTGGTGAAGAAGGAGCAGCAGCACCTCTTCAACCTCAGGAGGCTGAAGAAATTTGTCTTGTCACCAAAAACACTCAAACCTTTACAGATGCACAATCGAGAGCATCCTGTTGGGCTGTATGGTACGGCAGCTGCTCCGCCCACAACCACAAGGCTCTCCAGAGGGTAGTGAGGTCTGCACAACGCATCACCGGGGGCAAACTACCTGCCCTCCAGGACAGCTACACCACCCGATGTCACAGGAAGGCCAAAAAGATCATCAAGGACAACAACCACCCGAGCCACTGCCTGTTCACCCCGCTATCATCCAGAAGGCGAGGTCAGTACAGGTGCATCAAAGCGGGGACCGAGAGACTGAAAAACAGCTTCTATCTCAAGGCCATCAGACTGTTAAACAGCCAACAGTGGCTGCTGCCAACATGCAGACTCAACTCCAGCCACTTTAATAATGGAAAAATGTATGTAATCAATTTATCACTTGCCACTTTATATTAAATAATGTTTACATACCCTACATTTCTCATCTAAAATGTATTTACTGTACGCTATACCATCTACTGCATCTTGCCATCTTGATGTAATGTATCACTGTTACAGGAATTATATTCCTATATATTTTAATACCCAATTAAAATGAAACACTCTGTCAATCCCTAAGAATTTGTAAGACTCTTATTTGCATAAAATGGACAGGGACCAGTCTCAAAATCAACCAGCAGCGTTTATTCTGGAGAGTACTGAACATGATACAGTTGACCACAGGTTATAAACTGAAAATGACGTCATTAGTTTTCTAACTGTCCCGTCTCTTCTTCACCCTGGTACAAAGGCTGTATAGTTCTCAAGCCTTCCCACATCGTCTCTCCTAATTTAGATAATTTATGACCCGAGCCAAGGTCTGCCTGTGTAGATAAGCATTCTAGCCAGTCTGGCGATAAGTTCATTCATTTCTACCAAGGAACAGACAGTCATTGTTCTACTTCTTGATTATATTTACACACATTATATTCAGTACTAGGATTAAAAGAAAATTCATAGATATACAGTAACATAATAGTATTCTGATTAGTCAGTCCTGATTTAAATGTATCCATAATTAGTAATTATTGATAAAAATCCCTTAACAATCACTAGCCACTTTAAACAATGCCACTTTATATAATGTTCTCATACCCTACATTACTCATCTCATATGTATATACTGTACTCTATACCATCTATTGCATCTTGCCACCTTGATGTAATGTATCACTAGCCACTTATATGATATAATGTTTACATACCCTACATTACTCATCTCATATGTATATACTGTACGCTATACCATCTACTGCATCTTGCCATCTTGATGTAATGTATCACTAGCCACTTTAAACAATGCCACTTCATATAATGTTTTCATACCCTACATTACTCATCTCATATGTATAAACTGTACTCTTTACCATCTACTGCATCTTGCCTATACCGTTCGGGCATCACTCATTCCTATATTTTTATGTACATATTCGTATTCATTCCTTTACACTTGTGTGTATAAGGTAGTTGTTGTGGAATTGTTAGATTACTTGTTAGATATTACTGCATAGTCGGAACTAGAAGCACAAGCATTTTGCTACACTTGCATTAACACCTGCTAACCATGTGTATGTGACAAATAAATTTGATTTGATTTTTGAACATATTCTAGTCTGTGATAGCAAAACAGTCCTGTAGCATACATATGCGCCATCTGACCACTTCCGTATTGAGCGAGTCGCTGGTGCTTCCTGATTTAGTTTTTGCTTGTAAGCAGGAATCAGGAGGATAGAATTATGATCAGATTTGCCAAATGGAGGGCGAGGGAGAACTTTGTACACGTCCCTGTGTGTGGAGTAAAGGTGGTCTAGTTTTTTCCCCCTCTAGTTGCATGTGACAGGCTGGTAGAGATTAGGTCAATTGGATTTAAGTTTTCCTGCAATAATGTCATCGGCCACTATGTGCAAATCAGTTTAATTCATACACTGGCTCCTCTGGCTGGCATATTTTTATTTTGAGCTTCCCTCCCCGTGTCTTGTCTTGTACGCTATTAGTCCTATTATGATTATGTTCCCCTTCTTCCACCACATGCCATAGCTCAGTAATACAGCAGTATACTTGTGGTTGAATACGATGCAGTACACAGATAGTTGAATAATGTTGAACTCACAAATACCAAAAGGGATTTACAACAACACCTAGTGGGAAAAAAACAACCTGGCAATATTTAAGATTGAAATATGAAAAAGTCGTTTTTGTGTGGAACAGCTGGGTCATGTTGTGGAACTTGTTGATTTGAGTTAATATACCCACATGGCAGTTATAGATTGAAATACATGAGTATAGGCTAACATCAACACATCAACAATACAATAGTAAGAAGTAAGAATGACAATGAAAGTCTGTGCCTGTTTTGCTACGCTTTAACCACGTCGGAGTGTACATCCGTGGTCAGTGGACGGTTCTGAAAATAAATGAGTTGTTTGCATCACCGAGCGGTGGTCAGGAAATAATTAAATCCAATTGTTAGATGCTACCACCCCCTTCAAATCAAAACCGATGTCAATGTTTGCGAGCACACACTCCATTCTACTTCCTGTCTGCGGCAACATGTAAATAAGTCACATGGTTGGCTAGTGTTATACAAGACTGAGATCTTGGTCTAGAAGCTTGGCTAAGTAATATTCAGCTGTCAGAGCAGCTCACAGCTGTCAGAGCAGATCACTGCACCTGTACATAGCCCATCTGTAAATAGCCCATCCAACTACCTCATCCCCATACTATATTTATTTATTTATCTTGCTCCTTTGCACCCCAGTATCTCTACTTGCACATTCATCTTCTGCACATCTACCATTCCAGTGTTTAATTGCAATATTGTAATTACTTCGGCACCATGGTGTCACGCCCTGACCTTAGAGAGCCTTTTTATTTCTCTATTTGGTTAGGTCGGGGTGTGATTTGGGTGGGCATTCTAGTTTTTCTATTTCTTTGTTGGCCGGGTATGGTTCCCAATCAGAGGCAGCTGTCTATCGTTGTCTCTGATTGGGGATCATAATTAGGCAGACTTTTTTCCACCTTTAGTTTGTGGGATCTTGTTTGTGTGTAGTTGCTTTCTGCATGTAGCTTTACGTTCGGGTTCTATTTTTTTCTGGTGTCATTTAAAGATAGACAAATTGTTTTCATGCACATTTTTTCACTTGAGAAATACTACACCAAAGATCTTAGATGTAAAATTGTGCGACTAAGATCTCCTCTGAAAAACTGTCAAAATTAATGACCGATTTCTTTAGTTATTTTAGATTAATTCAGACTATTTTGAGGAAGAGTATATTGGGTACAGCGTCTCAAAATGGCCAAACAGTACTGTTGCCATTTTATTCTTGTTTTTCAAGCGAAGGGAGCATTTTAAGGGAGTATGCTAGCCGAGTTAGGCTAGATGCCAGCCAAACTGAAGCATGCTGACACCTTAACCCACCGTGTGTGTGGGTGTGTGTGTAAGCAGGGTCAGGCTTAGGTTCTACTTGGATGACAGACCGCCTGGGAATACCAGGGTACATATTCATGAAGCGTCTCAGAGTCGGATCTAGTTTTTCCATTTGCATCATAATTAATAAGATTAAGATGGACAGAGGGGACCTGATCCTACTCTGATAAGCATTAAAAGGGGTCTGGTTATGTAAACCTTTCCTCTTTTTTTCTCTCTTTCCCCAGCAGAGGGCAGTGGAACCCTAGTTGAAGTTTCTTAAAATTATATATTTTTAAAGCATCACACAGTCCAAAAATGTGGACAGAGAATTCTTTGGAGGAACAGCAGGCGGACAGAGCTTGTCAAACTACAGGAGTGTGTGAAGCTGTCTCCAGAACTCACGGTCATCCTTGACTTCTATCCTTGCTTTTAACAGGGATGGTCAGGGATGAGCACACTGACATCACCCGGTTCTAACCTATACCCTTAAACCCCTTGGTCTATATCCCAATATTTAAATCTCTCATTTGTGATTTTTAAAATGTCTGTCCTCTTCTGTATCTGTCCTAGAATCCATTGCATTGTAGTAGCCTTTGTACAGTAATTATTTCAGATCTGTTTACATACCAATACTAACTTTATTTGAAATGTGATTTTTATACATTGCAGTTGTTATTAAAATACAACCGATTGAAAAGAACAAGATACAATTAAAGAACACTATTTACAATAATAAAAAGTGGATGCTACCATGGTTACGGATAATCCTGAATGAATCGTGAATAATGATGAGTGAGAAAGTTACAGACACACAAATATCATACCCCCAAGACATGCTAACTTCTCACCATTACAATTAGAGGGGAGGTAAAGAAAAACATTTGGGGGGGGGGGATGATATTTGTGCGTCTATAATTTACTCATCATTATTCACAATTCATTCAGGATTATCCATAATCATGGTAGCATCCAAATTCATGTAAAAGTGTTAAAAATTCCAGGCCTAAAATTAGCTTTTTGTTCCACAAGCCACTGTGGCAGGTAGATTATAATATTTATCAGTCACTCAGATTTTTTACCAGCCAAAACTATTTTTCCCAGCTAAAATTACACCAACAAAACACAAAAAAAAATATGATCATGATTTGTAATCTTTCTAAAACAATAAATGTATTACTAGTAAGAAGTAATGTGGTATATTGTTTAATTTCATATTTGTGACCTGAGTTTTTTAACCAGAATATCACGGATGAGACAAACATTTTCACCTGCCCCTTTAAGGGCAGGAGGTTACCGTGGTTACGCAACTCCAGTCATGTTTGTGCTGGGGTCGAGTGTGGGAAAATACTGCATTTTTTACAATGTATCGAAATAATGTATTGTAATAGCATTATGCAGTTTCCCGCAAGACATAGTTTCACACACTACAAAGGGTAAAGAGTGCGAGAAAAGCGGGAGACAGGCAGGGAGACAGACAGGGAGACAGGCAGGGAGACAGACAGGGAGACAGACAGGTTCTTGGTGCTGTGTAGAGACAGCAGGCCCAGGGAGGAGGAAGACAGACAGGCAGGGAGACAGACAGGTTCTTGGTGCTGTGTAGAAACAGCAGACCCAGGGAGGAGGAAGACAGACAGGCAGGGAGTCGGACAGGTTCTTGGTGCTGTGTAGAAACAGCAGGCCCAGGGAGGAGGAACACAAGAATGAAGACAGGAGTGAAGGCACACAGCAAACCTTTTTGTTTAATTTTTACTTGTTTTCACCTACACACACACTTTTCCACAGTGGACCCGAACACCACACATGTAACATGTGTACAGTGTGCACTCAAGGAAAATGTGTTATTTTACATGTTCTTCACAGAAAATGAGCCAAGGCTAATGAGTCTCAGCTTGGAAAAATTATTAATTGTATAATTTTTATTTGAATAAACATTGAAAATGGGTCCCACAGACCCACACAAGGGTTAAAGTAAATTAGACCAACTTTTATGCCTGTGCGCAGCGTTTCTAAAAATGAATATATGCCCACAGCCCCCAAGCCAAGCAGTGTTGCAGCGCGAGGAAATAGGCTATATTGGATAGGTAGTTCTTTGACTTTGTGCGATTTAATTTACCAGGTATGAAACAAACCGGCAGAACTACTTTAAAACTGCTGTTTTTGTTATCATACTTGACTATTTCTATTCACAAATGCGAGTGAAATGGTCACACTGTGGAGCCCTGCCCACCCGCCAATGTGGCTAGTGAAATAGACATCTTATCCGCCATGTTAAGACATTGAAAAAGTGATCCTTTTTAGATAAAACTATACTAAATATATTCACGTCACCAAATAATTGATTAAAACACACTGTTTTGCAATGAAGGTCTATAGTAGCCTCAACAGCACTCTGTAAGGTAGCAACATGGTGTAGCCGGAGGACAGCTAGCTTCCGTCCTCCTCTTGGTATATTGACTTCTGTTGAGGCTGCTGTAGACCTTCATTGCAAAACAGTGTACTTTAATCAATTATTTGGTGAAATGTGAATATTTATGTAGTATAGTTTTATCTAAAAAGGATCACTTTTTCAATGCTTTACCATTTTTAGTTTTATGAAATTCACTAAGAGGATGGTCCTCCCCTTCCTCCTCTGAGGAGCCTCCACTGGTCCCCCCCATTTCTAAACCCAAAGCTGCGCCCTTACAAAACCTGATGATATGAGTGGGCAGCCACCCACACAGAGAGTGTGGTGAAGAAGGCACAACAGCACCTCTTCAACCTCAGGAGGATAAAGACATTTGACATAACACCTAAAACCCTCACAAACTTTTACAGATGCACAATTGAGAGCATCCTGTCAGGCTGTATCACTGCCTGGTACGGCAACTGCACCGCTCACAACCGCAAAGCTCTCCAGAGGGTGGTGCGGTCTGCCCAGCGCATTACCGGGGGCAAACTTCCCGCCCTCCTAGACAGCTAAAGCACATGATGCCCTAACAATTCCAAAAAGATCATCAAGGACATCAACAACCCGAGCCACTGCCTGTTATTCCCTCAATCATCCAGAAGGCGAGGTCAGTATAGGTGCATCAAAGCTGCGACCGAGAGACTGAAAAACAGCTTCTATCTCAAGGCCATCAGACTGTTAAACAGCCATCACAAGCACATCAGAGGCAGCTACCTATAGACATAGATTAGGAATCACTGGCCACTTTTAAAAATGGATCACTAGCCACTTGAATAATGTTTCCGTATCTAGCATTACTCATCTCATATGCATAAACTGCACTCCACACTAGTCACTTTTAAATTGGATTTACATATTGCGTCACACATTTCACATGTATATACTGTATTCTATACTACACCACTGACTGTTAAACAGCCATCTCCAGCACATCAGAGGCTGCAGCCTATAGACATAGATTAAGAATCGCTGGCCACTTTAAGGAAATGAAACACTATGCACTTTAATAATATCTCTGTATCTTACATTACTCATATGTATAAGTCCCTTAGTCACTTTAATTGTGTGTAAATATTGCATTACTCATCTCATATGTATAAACTGTACTCTATACTATTCTACGATATCTTAGTCACTTTAATTGTGTGTAAATATTGTATTACCCATCTCATATGTATAAACTGTACTCTATACTATTCTACGATATCTTAGTCACTTTAATTGTGTGTAAATATTGCATTACTCATCTCATATGTATAAACTGTACTCTATACTATTCTACGATATCTTAGTCACTTTAATTGTGTGTAAATATTGTATTACCCATCTCATATGTATAAACTGTACTCTATACTATTCTACGATATCTTAGTCACTTTAATTGTGTGTAAATAGTGCATTACTCATCTCATATGTATAAACTGTACTCTATACTATTCTACGATATCTTAGTCACTTTAATTGTGTGTAAATAGTGCATTACTCATCTCATAGGTATAAACTGTACTCTATACTATTCTACGATATCTTAGTCACTTTAATTGTGTGTAAATAGTGCATTACTCATCTCATAGGTATAAACTGTCCTCTATACTATTCTACGATATCTTAGTCCAATGCCACTCTGGCATATATTTATATTCTTAATCCATTCCTTACTTAGATTTACGTGTATTTTGGGTAGTTGTTGTGAAACTGTTAGATATTACTTGTTAAATATTACTGCACTGTCAGAGCTAGAAGCACAAGCATTTCACTACACCCGCAATAATATCTTCTAAACACGTGTATGTGACCAATAAATTAGATTTTGATTTAACAAGATGTGACTTATTTTGGGTCGCCGGTTTGCCTGGCGTGGGTCCCTGGGCAAGAAAAGATTGAAGACCCCTGTGCTAGTACATTGATCCCATCGAGTAAATGTTAGGCAATCTAATCTGTTGTGTATCCATGGTGCTTTGGCGATGGCAAAGCTTCAGCAAGATCACCTTCAAGTGATTTCTGAACTTAATCCCAACAAATGCGTAGAAGACAGGGTTGAGACAGCAGTGGGAGAAAGCAATCAGTCGACACACATAGAACCCATAGTCAAGCCATGTGCTGACCTCACAAGTATTGAAAGGTGCTACGGAATAGTCAGTCAACAACCTCAGAAATATCACTACGTTGTAAGGCGCCCAGCCAATGAAAAATACTGCCACGATACTGAAGATCAGCTTCACGGTTCGATTCCTCATGTGTGACCTTGACTTGAAGATTGTCCTCAATATCCTCACATAGCAGAACCCGATCACTGCAAAAGCAGCCAAGAAGAAGATGTTCTGTTGGTAGCTGCCCACTCTCTTCCACAGCGGATCCCAGTATTCACAGTAAAAATGGTTGTCTTCTTCATGGGGGTTCTTTTGGACAGAGCTGAAAATCAAAGCAGGGACGGCCGCCACAAAACTAACAACCCAGATGACGAGAGAGACTGTGACCCCGTAGCAGCCCCTTTGGTAACCATGGTCGGACAGAGGATGCACCACGGCCAGGTAGCGGTGGATAGTCATGATGGTCAGGAACAAAACGCTGCTGTAGAAGCCAGCGTAGAAGACAAAGGTAACGGTCTTGCAGAGGATCAGGCTAAAGGTCCAGCCCCAGATGTGGTAGGCTGCCCAGAAGGGCAGACCAAAGGTGAAAACCAGGTCAGATAGGGCCAAGTTGAGGATGAAGATGTTGGTGAGAGACTTGAGGTTCTCGTACTTGGCCAGGATGGCCAGGACCAGGATGTTGCCCGCTAGACTCAGGATAGTCACCACAGAGAAGAAGGCAGGGGTGGCGATGGAGCCAAACTTGACAACGCCGTTCTTGTTACAGACCTCGTCTGTATAACCCTCATCATATTCGTAATCGGCGTCGTTGGTTTCAATATCGCCCATGGCATGGCTGAAATCTTGAAAAGTGAAGAGTGCAGATGAAATCAATTACATCACATCTTCATTCACAATACACTGTTTTTAAAGCAGCAATTCAAATAATTCTGATGATTTAGTAACACACCTACGACTACAATTACAGAAATATAAAAAGGCATAAAAAAAGAGAACACCTGAAACTGCAACAATTAAAATGTAAAAAATGCATATTGTTTTTGCTCTATAGTTTTGTTTGGGTTTAACTCTAGAATGAAGTTTGAAAAATGTGGCATACTATATCATTAACCAAATCAAACGTACCTGTCGTACCCGTCATAATGGTTTAGCGTGATGGCCTCACTGTCCCTGCTAGGCTACACAATGATACGAGGACAGGGGAGTTGTGATGAAGGTAAGGTACTGTATCTCTGTTATAAACACCCCCATAACGTATCTCTTCCTCTACAGCTCCAGCGTAAGACCGGACAAAGGCCGGACAAAAAAACAAAAAAAAAGATTTGTTATTTTTGGGCCAATATATGCGGCGCTTTCGTTGTAATGAACTGTCCGTTCTCCCTTTATAATGCACTGTCGGCTTTCTCAAGTTGATGCGCAAGAGACCAAACCACCACAGATCAAGCGCTCAGATCATGTTCGAGTCTTGGATTGGACAGTGAAACGCACACCCTCGCACCATCAGCCGACGTGCAGATGTTTCATTTCTCCCTCATGCAGTCATCGCTGAAACCAGCGCGAATTCCTACTGTTGTTGTGTCCAGATTAAACGTCATTATAAACAAACAGTCGGTTAAATTAACGGTTATTGGTTAATGCATATTTTTTATTTTATTAGAATCGATTATTGGATGAAACAACAATGTCATTGAACCAATGGACTGGCCAGAGATCAGGGCATTAATCAACAAAGACGCAGAGCAAGCTGATTAGTATTTTGGGCAACAAAATTGAAGTCAAAATGATTGATGAAATCTAAGTGTGTCAGCTGCAGTGGCGATTTTAGCCCGTAAATCTTGGCGGGGCAAAAACAAAATGGTGGGATGCATGCCAGCAAAGCCACTACACAACACTAAACAATACATTAATTGCACTATAACGGTGCCCACAAACTGTTAGGGCCTAAATAAAGCATCCCCAACAGCAGAGTCCCAACAACAGACCCAACACCTTACCACTGCTACACCTGGCTATCAGCAGAGCCTTGTCTTGCAGCAAAACAGGTCATTCAGCCTCATTTACTGCCATTAAAAAAACATAGCTGATATGGGTGACTTGCTTAAGCAAATGTGGTTTCTACTGACAATTGAGATGTACAAACTATGGCATAATGGGATGACAAGAGGATAAGAGGCTATCCGTAATTTCGATTAAGACATTCAGGGCTAGGACGGACGTAGTCAATAACTATTTGTTCAGCACTTTTGAAATGTACAGAGACAGAATTCAGAACATGGGCCATTCTTACAGTGTTCTCCCTGTACACCAAGTCAGAACCGTAGGATAAATAAAGGGTGCATTCATATAAGCAGTCAATGAAAGCTCTTACAATATTTGATGATTACATTTCTCTAAAACAGGTTATAGGCTACATGTGCACACCAAGTCAGAAGAGTAGGCAAAATTAAGAGGTGAATATAGATCAAATGATTAGGGTGAGGCACATGGGCTACTAACAGCTTACTACACAACATACACTTAGTATTTTTTTATTAGCTATAGCATGCATATCTCCCTGGCATATTACATAATTTATGCAGTAGCATACGAGACAGTTTTGGACACCTTGTTGTGCTGTGTTTACTTGGACAGGAAGGTGACGTGGCAGTCCTTCGTGGGCAAATGTTCTAATCAAACTTTGTCATCAAAGTCCGACATTCTCTGGATTTATGGGGCTTTCAAGACAACTGGGAACTCGAGAAAAAAAAGGTTAAATCATGATGACGTCAGTGATCTTCAGGTCGTAGCTCTAGAAAGAGGCCCGAGTTCCGAATTTACAATTTCAAGTTGGATGAAAGTTCAAAATGTATTTTCCCAGTCGTAGCTAATTTTCCACGAGTTCCCAGTTGTCTTGAACTCACTTAAGTCCGATTTTACAGTTCCAAGTTAACAGTTGTTTTGAGCGCACCACAAATCATGCTTCATTGATAGCATGGTGTCACGCCCTGGCCATAGAGAGGGTTTTATTCTCTATTTTGGTTAGGCCAGGGTGTGACTAGGGTGGGCATTCTGGTTTCTTTATTTCTATGTTTTTCTGTTTCTATGTTTTGGCCGGGTATGGTTCTCAATCAGGGACAGCTGTCTAACGTTGTATCTGATTGGGAATCATACTTAGGCAGCCTTTTCCCTTTTGTTATTGTGGGAAGTTATCTTTGTTAGTGGCACTATATCCCTTGTAAGCTTCATGGTCGTTTCTTTGTTTTTTGTTTTGTTGGCGACATTTATATTAATAAACAAAAATGTATGCTCACCACGCTGCGCTTTGGTCAACTTCTTCAGATGATCGTGACACATGGCCAATGTTGAATTATAATTCTAAACTATCAAAATAGACCCTTAATCTTAGACTTGGTACCACACAGCCACTCCACTGAAAAGCAGACTAATGATTGCTTTGCAATGCTTGCAGTTAGACACTGATTCATTCCAAACCATTCATTGTTGAATTTGCGATTTCCAACTTGTTGTGTAATGTTTATGTCCAATGGCCGTTGAGCATCGATACGTTTTATCTATCATTTCTCTTCATTATTTCTCTTCACATAACAAGGATTTAAAAGGATTTGCCAGTAGATTGTCAACTTGATTCATGATGATGACTGCTAGCTAAAATTTTGAAAGTATGATATTGACAGTCCAATCAAAGATACTGTAGATATAGCGTGATTTGACTTAATATTATCTGTGGCCAATGACCTTCTTGACAGCTCTATGACAGCACCCAAGGGGCTAGACTTTTCGAGGTCGACCCTTAGGCGTTGGCGTAGTGTCTCCATGAGTGACAGAACACTGAGCCAATCACAGTGCAACGCTCTGTATTTTCTGCTGGCTTGCCCCACCACAAAAAGCACTGCGGTATTTTACCTTTATTTAGCTAGGCAAGTCAGTTAAGAACAAATTCTTATTTTCAATGACGGCCTAGGAACAGTGGGTTAACTGCCTGTTCAGGGGCAGAATGACAGATTTGTACCTTGTCAGCTCGGGGATTTGAACTTGCAACCTTTCAGTTACTAGTCCAACATTCTAACCACTAGGCTACCCTGCCACCCCAATGCTGAAACACCTGCATTTTGGAGCTGCCTTACTCAAGTAAACAAAAATATGCACATGCTGCCAAAGTGAACAGCTACTTCCTGAGAGAAATGTATCAGTTTCTAACTGATGACAAAGAGGTCAGCAAACAATGATGAACAGGGCCTACTTGATGAGAGAGTATCCTTATTCCTCCTTGATGGTGATGACCCAGACCTGATCATGGATTTAAGGAAGCTGAATGGCAAACCACAATCCTCATTCCAGCCCTTTTGGGATGAAGTACAGAAGTATTTTAACGAATACACAGTTTAGGTCAAAGATAAGACATGGGGAGTACTTGTACTCACCTCTTGCTATATCAGTTGAGGACTTGCGTGACAGAGTGGAAAAGCGGCTTCCACCAGAAACTAAAATCCCATCAATACAGTGGCTAAGGAATCACTGGCCACTTTAAGGAAATTAAACACTAGCCACTTTAATAATGTCTCTGTATCTTGTATTACCCATCTCATATGTATAAACTGTCCTCTATACTATTCTACGATATCTTAGTCACTTTAATTGTGTGTAAATATTGTATTACTCATCTCATATGTATAAACTGTACTCTATACTATTCTACGATATCTTAGTCACTTTAATTGTGTGTAAATATTGTATTACTCATCTCATATGTATAAAGATATTCCTATAGTGGTGGGGGGCTGTGCTTTGGCAAAGTGGGTGGGGTTATATCCTTCCTGTTTGGCCCTGTCCGGGGGTGTCCTCGGATGGGGCCACAGTGTCTCCTGACCCCTCCTGTCTCAGCCTCCAGTATTTATGCTGCAGTAGTTTATGTGTCGGGGGGCTAGGGTCAGTTTGTTATATCTGGAGTACTTCTCCTGTCCTATTCGGTGTCCTGTGTGAATTTAAATGTGCTCTCTCTAATTCTCTCTTTCTCTCTTTCTTTCTCTCTCTCGGAGGACCTGAGCCCTAGGACCATGCCTCAGGACTACCTGACATGATGACTCCTTGCTGTCCCCAGTCCACCTGGCCGTGCTGCTGCTCCAGTTTCAACTGTTCTGCCTTATTATTATTGGCCAATGCTGGTCATTTATGAACATTTGAACATCTTGGCCATGTTCTGTTATAATCTCCACCCGGCACAGCCAGAAGAGGACTGGCCACCCCACACAGCCTGGTTCCTCTCTAGGTTTCTTCCTAGGTTTTGGCCTTTCTAGGGAGTTTTTCCTAGCCACCGTGCTTCTACACCTGCATTGCTTGCTGTTTGGGGTTTTAGGCTGGGTTTCTGTACAGCACTTTGAGATATCAGCTGATGTACGAAGGGCTATATAAATAAATTTGATTTGATATAAACTGTCCTCTATACTATTCTACGATATCTTAGTCACTTTAATTGTGTGTAAATATTGTATTACTCATCTCATATGTATAAACTGTCCTCTATACTATTCTACGATATCTTAGTCACTTTAATTGTGTGTAAATATTGTATATACTGTATTCTCTACTATGCCACTGTATCTTAGTCCAATGCCACTCTGACATATGTATATATATTCTTAATCCATTCCTTACTTAGATTTACGTGTATTTTGGGTATATGTTGTGAAACTGTTAGATATTACTTGTTAGATATTAGTGTACTGTCGGAGCTAGAATCACAAGCATTTCGCTACACCCACAATAACATCTGTTAAATACGTATACAGTGGGGCAAAAAAGTATTTAGTCAGCCACCAATTGTGCAAGTTCTCCCACTTAAAAAGATGAGAGAGGCCTGTAATTTTCATCATAGGTACACTTCAACTGTGACAGACAAAATTAGAGAAAAAAATCCAGAAAATCACATTGTAGGATTTTTAATGAATTTATTTGCAAATGATGGTGGAAAATAAGTATTTGGTCAATAACAAAAGTTTATCTCAATACTTTGTTATATACCCTTTGTTGGCAATGACAGAGGTCAAACGTTTTCTGTAAGTCTTCACAAGGTTTTCACACACTGTTGCTGGTATTTTGGCCCATTCCTCCATGCAGATCTCCCCTAGCAGTGATGTTTTGGGGCTGTTGCTGGGCAACATAGACTTTCAACTCCCTCCAAAGATTTTCTATGGGGTTGAGATCTGGAGACTGGCTACTCCTTCGTTGCCCGGGCGGTTTGGGATCATTTGTCATGCTGAAAGACCCAGCCACGTTTCATTGTCAATGCCCTTGCTGATGGAAGGAGGTTTCACTCAAAATCTCACGATACATGGCCCCATTCATTCTTTCCTTTACACGGATCAGTCGTCCTGGTCCCTTTGCAGAAAAACAGCCCCAAAGCATGATGTTTCCACCCCCATGCTT
The DNA here is from genome assembly GCF_013265735.2 of Oncorhynchus mykiss. Taxonomy (NCBI): domain Eukaryota; kingdom Metazoa; phylum Chordata; class Actinopteri; order Salmoniformes; family Salmonidae; genus Oncorhynchus; species Oncorhynchus mykiss. The sequence continues at coordinate 13,404,302 of NC_048565.1, read as the reverse complement.
CACAGTGTCCTCCAAACACGACGATTTGAGTTTTTACCAAAAAGTTATATTTTGGTTTCATCTGACCATATGACATTCTCCCAGTCTTCTTCTGGATCATCCAAATGCTCTCTAGCAAACTTCAGACGGGCCTGGACATGTACTGGCTTAAGCAGGGGGACACATCTGGCACTGCAGGATTTGAGTCCCTGGCGGCGGAGTGTTTTCCTGATGGTAGGCTTTGTTACTTTGGTCCCAGCTCTCTGCAGGTCATTCACTAGGTCCCCCCGTGTGTTTCTGGGATTTTTGCTCACCGTTCTTGTGATCATTTTGACCCCACGGGCTGAGATCTTGCGTGGAGCCCCAGATCGAGGGAGATTATCAGTGGTCTTGTATGTCTTCCATTTGACTATGCATATAAGATAAACAGAGAGTAGCAGCAGCGTAAAAACAGGGGTTGGGGGGAACACAATGCAAATAGTTTGGGTAGCCATTTGATTACCTGTTCAGGAGTCTTATGGCTTGGGGGTAAAAACTGTTGAGAAGCCTTTTTGTCCTAGACTTGACACTCCGGTACCGCTTGCCATGCGGTAGTAGAGAGAACAGTCTATGACTGGGGTGGCTGGGGACTCTGGCAATTTTTAGGGCCTTCCTCTGACACCGCCTGGTGTAGAGGTCCTGGATGATTACAACAACAGTGGACTTGTACCGTTTGTCATGTTGATCCCAGACATCCCAGCATCTCCATCTAGTTCATTATATGATGGGAAAGTTCATGTCACTGTGAAGGACAAGGTTTTCCAGCCATCCAGCTCCCTTCGACACACAGTTGAAAATCTCAGCATCGTCAGAGGAGAGAACTACAGTGAAGATGATGTCTCTCTCAACAAGTCAATCTTGATCAATCAATCTGGGCCAGACCACAGAACCATGTATGCCTCTGTTTAAGCATGCCACACACTCCTGTTTGTTCAACTGGATCTTGACATGCTTATCGCCTGTAGAACAGCACCAGCTGACAGCTGGGCCAATCCTGCCGAGAGAGTTAATTCCCTTCTAAACTTGGGGCTTCAGGGAACAGCCCTGGCTACCCTGACCCTAGGGAGAAGATGGAAGAATCAAATGAGAAGCGTGTGAAGAAGTGAGGCACAATGACACGCCCACGTGAAACAGCCACCAAACAACCAGAGGTTTTTGAAAATGATGTGCATCCTGTTGCAGCTCTTGTGATTGGCCGGTTTGAGCGCCTGGCAAGGAACACACGTAGGAGTACATCAGCCCGCAACACAGGAAGAAATTGCCAATATTCCATAACAATTAAACATCATTGATACAGAAGTTGACATGATACATGACCTCAGCATAAAAGTCCTTAACAAGGAAAGTACAAGCAATTCCAGGTCACACATTTCAAGATGTCACAATACATGGTACAGATCAAGAAATGCGAGGGAGAAAATCCATGCTGGTACTTCTTGCCAGAAGAACAATTTAAGAAATGAAGCTTTGTGCCTGATCCAATATTGACAGCAGACAGATGTGAGCATCAGACATTTGATGACCTGTACAGCCTGGAAACCACTGACAAGGATAGTCCTTCTCTGACACCAAATATAGAACGTGTAAAGAGGTGTGCTGCCATGGTCAGTGGAAAGGGGAGAGCGACCATCAACTATGTTGAATGTGAGAAATCAAGGTGCTTGTATGCCAAAAGCTGCCTAAAGAAGAACAGAATATAGTCCAACGCATTCGGGATGAGAACAATTTTAACATGTGGTTCAGACCTTTTCCAAGAAGACAATCCATATCACGAGCAGATAGATGGTTTCAAGGGGCTAACCTGTGGAATGCAAATGGTGACGCAGTATTACTCAGCAATCACAGTGTCATTCCCAGATGTGTGTGTCCATTGCGGATGTCCAGATGTTCTTGAGGGGGAAGAGGTAGTGAGGCTCAAACAGCAATATTAACATGTCCGGCCAATGTGCCCAGTGTGTAAGCAAGAAGGAAAGCAGTTCATTACGAGAACTCCAAGAAATCTTAAAAAGAAATGGAACACCCTATAGAGATGAAACATCTTATAGAGATGGAACACCCTATAGAGATGGAACACCCTATAGAGATGGAACACCCTATAGAGATGAAACACCTTATAGAGATGGAACACCCTATAAAGATGGAACACCCTATAGAGATGGAACACCCTATAGAGATGGAACACCCTATAGAGATGGAACACCCTATAGAGATGGAACACCCTATAGAGATGGAACACCCTATAGAGATGGAACACCCTATAGAGAGGGAACACCCTATAGAGACCAGAATAATCAACAAATAAAGGACAACTGTTGAACAGTAAAAAGCAGCAGGTGATTGTGCTATTGCCTCTGACCACAGAACATTGGCCGTCATTTTCATTTCCAGATGATTCTACGAGTTGAATCGCCATTGTTTGTATTGTATTGTTTGTTTTCACCCTGTAGGCGATCTACTGCATCCGGCCAACCTTTGTTATGTTATGGTGTCTTGTGAAGCTGTTCTTGATATTTTTTTCTGTTTTTTTTTTTCTGTGTTTAATTTCTCATGGTTATAACAACATTGAAACATCTGCATTCTTTTCAAGAAAAATGTTGTAGGTTTTCACATGGAATGTGAATTAGGCCTAGAGCCTGCGGAAAAAATAGTGACATAAATGAACCAGAACCACACAAACCATATGTACAGCCATATATAATATATATAAGAATTCATGATTTAGTAATTATATGCAGAGCCACTACGCTATGGTAGGCTACCGTGGTAAATCCCCCCCCTCCATGGTAGGCTACCGTGGTAACCCCCCCTCCCCCATTCACTGACCTTCATGTCTTAAAGTAATGATGGACTGTCGTTTCTCTTTGCTTATTTGAACTGAACATTACGACCAGGAATACGACTTTCCCGAAGCGGATCCTCTGTTTGGTCCACCACCCAGGACAATGGATCGGATCCCAGCCGGCGACCCAAAACAACGGCGCTGCAGAAGGGGCAGACGGATTTGTCTTCTGGTCAGGCTCTGTAGAAGGGCACATCGCCCACCGCTCCCGAGTATACTACTAGCCAATGTCCAGTCTCTTGACAACAAGGTAGACGAAATCCGAGTAAGGGTTGCCTTCCAGAGAGACATCAGAGATTGTAACGTTCTTTGTTTTACGGAAACATGGCTCACTCGGGATACGTCCTCAGAGTCGGTACAGACACCCGGCTTCTTCACGCATCGCGCCGACAGAAACAAAGATCTCTCTGGTAAGAAGAAGGGCGGGGGTGTATGCCTTACAGGAACTCAAGTCCCTTTGTTCACCTGATCTAGAATTCCTTACAATCAAATGCTGACCGCATTATCTACCAAGAGAATTCTCTTCGATCATAATCACAGTCGTGTATATTCCGTCCCAATCAGACACATCAACGGCCCTGAAAGAACTTAATTTGACTATATGTAAACTGGAAACCACATATCCTGAGGCTGCATTTATTGTAGCTGGGGATTTTAACAAGGCCAATCTGAAAACAAGGCTCCCTAAATTTTATCAGCATATCGAATGCGCAACCCGGGCTGGCAAAACCCTGGATCATTGTTATTTTAACTTCCGCGACGCATATAAAGCCTTCCCCCACCCACCTTTCGGAAAATCTGACCACGACTCCAGTTTGTTGCTCCCAGCCTATAGAAAGAAACTAAAACAGGTAGCACCCTTGCTTAGGTCTGTTCAACGCTGGTCCGAACAATCGGATTCCACGCTTCTAGATTGCTTCGATCACGTGGACTGGGATATGTTCCGCATAGCGCCGGACAATAACATGGATGAATATGCTGATTCGGGGAGTTTATTAGCAAGTGCATCGGTGATGTTGTACCCACAGCGTCTATCAAAACATTTCCCAACCAGAAACCGTGAATTGATGGCAGCATTCGTGCAAAACTGAACACGCGAACCACTGCTTTTAATCAGGGCAAGGTGACCGGAAACAAGACTGAATACAAACAGTGTAGCTATTCCCTTTGCAAGGAAATCAAACAAGCTAAGCGTCAGTATAGAGACAAAGTGGAGTCGCAATTAAACAGCTCAGACACGAGAGGTATGTGGCAGGGTCTATCAATCACGGACTACAAAAGGAAAACCGGCCCCTTCGTGGACCATGATGTCTTGCTCCCAGACAAACTAAACAACTTCTTTGCTCGCTTTGAAGACAACACAGTGCCACTGACACGGCCCGCTACCAAAACCTGCGGGCTCTCCTTCACTGCAGCCAACGTGAGTAAAACATTTAAACGTGTTAACCCTCGCAAGGCTGCCGGCCCAGACGGCATCCCCAGCCGCGTCCTCAGAGCATGTGCATACCAGCTGGCTGGTGTGTTTACGGACATATTCAATCAATCCTTATCCCAGTCTGCTGTTCCCACATGCTTCAAGAGGGCCACCATTGTTCCTTTTCCCAAGAAAGCGAAGGTAACTGAGCTAAATGACTATCGCCCCATAGCACTCACTTCTGTCATCATGAAGTGCTTTGAGAGACTCACCAAGGACCATATCACCTTCACCCTAACCTGACACCCTAGACCCACTCCAATTTGCTTACCGCCCCAATAGGTCCACAGACGACGCTATCGCAATCACACTGCACACTGCCCTAACCCATCTGGGCAAGAGGAATACCTATGTAAGAATGCTGTTCATCGACTACAGCTCAGCATTTAACACCATAGTACCCTCCAAACTCGTCATTAAGCTCAAGACCCTGGGTCTCAACCCCGCCCTGTGGAACTGGGTTCTGGACTTCCTGACGGGCCGCCCCCAGGTGGTGAGGTAGGTATCAACATCTCAACTCCCTGTTCACCCATGACTACATGGCCATGCACGCCTCTAACTCAATCATCAAGTTTGCAGACAACACTACAGTGGTAGGCTTGATTACCGACAACGACGAGACGACCTACAGGGAGGAGGTGAGGGTCCTCGGAGTGTGGTGTCAGGAAAATAACCTCACACTCAATGTCAACAAAACAAAAGAGATGATCGTGGACTTCAGGAAACAGCAGAGGGAGCAGCCCCCTATCCACATCAACGGGACAGTAGTGGAGAAGGTGGAAAGTTTTAAGTTCCTTGGCGTACACATCACGGACAAACTGAAATGGTCCACCCACACAGACAGCGTGGTGAAGATGGAGCAGCAGCGCCTCTTCTACCTCAGGAGGCTGAAGAAATTTGGCTTGTCACCAAAAACACACATCCTGCCGGGCTGCATCGCCGCCTGGTACGGAAACTGCTCCGCCCACAACCGCAAGGCTCTCCAGAGGGTAGTGAGGTCTGCACAATGCATCACCGGGGGCAAACTACCTGCCCTCCAGGACACCTACACCACCCGATGTCACAGGAAGGCCAAAAAGATCATCAAGGACATGAAACCACCCGAGCCACTGCCTGTTCATCCCTCTATCATCCAGAAGGTGAGGTCAGTACAGGTGCATCAAAGCGGGGACCGAGAGACTGAAAAACAGCTTCTATCTCAAGGCCATCAGACTGTTAAACAGCCATCACTAACATTGAGTGGCTGCTGCGAACATACTGACTCATCTCTAGCCACTTTAATAATGAAACATTTATGTAATAAATGTATCAGTAACCACTTTAAACAATGCCACTTTATATAATGTTTAATACCCTACATTACTCATCTCAGATGTATAAACTCTACTCTATACCATCTACTGCATCTTGCCTATGCAGGTAGTTGTTGTGAAATTGTTAGGTTAGATTACTTGTTAGGTATTACTACCTAACGGAACTAGAAGCACAAGCATTTCGCTACACTCGCATTCACATCTGCTAACCATGTGTATGTGACAAATAAAATTTGATTTGACAGTAAACAAATTTGTGCACAACATTGTAGAGAAATAAGCTTTTTGTGCATATGGAACATTTCTGGGATCTTTTATTTTCAGCTCATGAAACATGGGACCAACACTTTACATGTTGCGTTTATATTTTTGTTCAGTATAAATGGAGTGTCTCGGATTTACCTATAGAATACGAAATGCTCTGAGACCAGGTTTCAACCCACTTCGTGGTCATATTTTCACGGGCAGATATTGGGTAGAAGTAAACCCCTTCTCTTCGCCTGTGCAGCTCTGGCTAAAAGCCTATCTCCTACAAATCATGCCTGAGTTGGGTGTGGTAGTCCTGAGAAATAAACCAGTCCTACATTAATCATCCCACATGATTTTACTATTTACCTTGTAATACTCTACAACCAAACTACACATACCGAGTCCTCTGCCCTTGGGTCGTCACTAATTACCCCAGCCACAAAGTCGTACACACCGCCTATTTCTACAATTTATCTTCTTAAAATCTGATTTTAAACCTATCCCTAACCGCAAACCTTAACCTAATCACACTGCTATGTTTATGCCTAACCGTAACTTTAAATAAATACAAAAAAGCTTTAAAAAATAACGATAGGCCAATAGCCAATTTTGACTTTGTGGCTGTAGTAACTAGTGGAAACCCATTGCCCTTGTCCTCATTCTCGCATTGTAAGTGGTTGACGTACTTGTCAATCCAGTTATTGTTGCCGGCCCATACATAGCAAGATTGTGTGTGGACGTAAACTATCTGGATTTTCATGGATCACGCAGTTTAACGTACGTTTAAGTTGTTTTTTTCCCTTAAATGATCAATGTCTATTTGTTTATATTAATATAAATGTGTTTTATGTACATTCACTTAGAATGAAATAACTGATTTAGGGCTATATACATGCCAAGGACAGACTGTCACTGGATATAGTCAGATAATAACAACATTATTAGCTATGTGGACATACCAGCCCATTTTATTTTGGGTTTTAGTCAAATGTGTTGTTTAACATACTGTAGTCTAGAGTCAAATTATTTGGCAATTAGTGTTTTAATTTGAATAGCTATTAAGAATGAAGTACAGTCTATATTGTTACGTTTGGACAGCTTGTTCTTTTTGAAATACAAACCATAATAAATCCGCTCCCAGTTTTCGGTTCCCTTTATCCAACAATTAGCAAAATTATACAACAACGTAGGAATAGTTTCACTTAGTTTACAGTTCCTCCCCACTTCCTCTTTTGGCAACATCGCGGTCTGAGTGAACCTTTTTAGTCTCTCGCGTATTACAATCGATCGATGGATTTTCTCATGAATAAAACCTTGTTGTGTGCGAACATAATCAACTTTAAGCGTCAAGTAAAATGTTTAAAGGACTAGTGCCCAATGTTTTCGCATTCCGGGGATTGATAGTTAAACATTACCCTGTTCTTACGCTAAACATTACCCTGTTCTTACGCAACAGTTTTCAATGATCTGATTCTTGTTGCAGCCACAATACAGTCTGTTCCACTCAGAGGATACAACTATGCAATTTAAACACACACGTAATATACAGTTGAAGTTGGAAGTTTACATACACCTTAGCCAAATACATTTAAACTCAGTTTTTCACAATTCCTGACATTTAATCCTAGTAAAAATCCCTGTCTTAGGTCAGTTAGGATCACCACTTTATTTTAAGAATGTGAAATGTCAGAATAATAGAATAATATAATTATTTATTTCAGCTTTTATTTCTTTCATCACATTCCCAGTGGGTCAAAAGTTTACATACACTCAATTACTATTTGGTGGCATTCCCTTTACATTGTTTAACTTGGGTCTAATGTTTCGGACAGCCTTCCACAAGCTTCCCACAATAATTTGGGTGAATTTTGGCCAATTCCTCCTGACAGAGCTGGTGTAAACTTTTCAGTTCTGCCCACAAATGTTCTACTGGATTGAGGTCAGGGCTTTGTGATAACCCACTGTTCCCAGGCCGTCATTGAAAATAAGAATTTGTTCTTAACTGACTTGCCTGGTTAAATAAAGGTAAAATAAATAAAAAAATAAATAAAATATTCACATAATTTTTCTGCCTCATGATGCCATCTATTTTGTGAAGTGCACCAGTCCCTCCTCAGCAAAGCACCCCCACAACATGATGCTGCCACCCCCGTACTTCACGGTTGGCATGGTGTTCTTCGACTTGCAAGACTCCCCCATTTTCCTGTAAACATAACGATGGTCATTATGACCAAACAGTTCTATTTTTGTTCCATCAGACCAGAGGACATTTCTCCAAAAAGTATGATCTTTGTCCCCATGTGCAGTTGCAAACCGTAGTCTGGCTTTTTTATGGCGGTTTTGGAGCAGTGGCTTCTTCCTTGCTGAGCTGCCTTTTAGGTTATGTCGATATAGGACTCGTTTTACTGTGGATATAGACACTTTTGTACCTGTTTCCTCCAGCATCTTCACAAGGTCCTTTGCTGTTGTTCTGGGATTGATTTGCACTTTTCGCACCAAAGTACGTTCATCTCTAGGAGAAAGAACGCGTCTCCTTCCTGGGCAGTATGACGGCTGCGTGGTCCCATGGTGCATACTATTGAAGGAACAGATGAACGTGGTACCTTCAGGCGTTTGGAAATTGCTCCCAAGGATGAACCAAATTTTTTGCAGACTGGCTGATTTTCTTGGTTGATTTCTTTTGATTTTCCCATGATGTCAAGCAAAGAGGCACTGAGTTTGAAGGTAGGTCTTGAAATACATCCACAGGTACACCTCCAACTGACTCCAATGATGTCAATTAGCCTATCAGAAGCTTCTAAAGCCATGACATAATTTTCTGTAATTTTCCAAGCTGTTTAAAGGCACAGACAACTTAGTGTAATTATTAAACTTCCGACCCACTGGAATTGTGATACAGTGAACAATAAGTGAAATAATCTGTCTTTAAACAACTGTTAGAAAATTACTTTAGATGTCCTAAACAACTTACCAAAAGTATAGTTTGTTAACAAGACATTTTTGGAGTGGTTGAAAAACTAGTTTTAATGACTCCAACCTAAGTGTATGTAAACTTCCGACTTCAACTGTATATAATACAGTGCACATTTGCAGCCATCACATTAAACTGCGTTACTAGGCTAAGATAGATAGAGAGAGAAAGAACGTTGATAAGAAAGAAAGGAAGAACCAAAATAAAAGACAGTTGAATTAAGAAGTCTGATACGTTATTTTAGAATTGGCCTGAAGGTTGGCCTGCATATTTTATAGACATTTTGCCTTTGTAGCCTGAGTGCCAACCTAATAATATCCACTTCACCTATCGTAGATAAGACTAAGCAAAACTCTCAGTACAGTAAATGATAGGTGTGGAGGTGAGGCAATGGATGCTGTGGTAAATGGAAGAATCTCTATGTAACCTAACATGCTGACCACACCACCTGCGTTGCCTGCAAGAACGTTGCAAAGTAAATGTACACATACATGTTATTCAATAATTTCATCCAAAACGCTCGTGCACGTCAACTGGTGTCTGAGTAGCCAGGCGCTAAAATAGAATTTGGCAAGTCCAGTTGGTGGTGGTAATGCACCTTAAAGTTGTTTGCCAACCGCCATATAAAGTCCACAGAAGAAGAAGACTGAAGGAGGAGAGATTACTAGAAACTAACTAGGTTTCACCTTTTAACTCAAAATGAGTCAAAATTCTACAAAGTTCCAGAAAAAAAGGACCTTGTGCATTTCAGGTAAAATAACAACCCAATGTTTATATCCCAGGACATATTCGCTAGCTGGCTAAATGTCCATAAATGTTTCATGGGTTTCGACCTGTCCCAAATTAATATAGTTGGTTCGGAGTTTGTTTTGATATTTCAATCTGCGTGTCTAGATGGCCAAAATCAACATGTGTGTTATGGTGCACGCGGACGCATGCACGTGCCCAGTTTAGTCAGCATGTGACGTAGCAGGCATAACGGAAACACCTGAGCAGCATTTCATTTTTGATGGCCCTGTCGGGGAAGGTTATCTTCTGCTCTGGAGAACCAATCCAGTAAATGTGGAGGAGGAGTTACATGCTGACTACACTGGGCGTCCGTGTGCGCCATCTTGCACATGTTGATTTTGTCCATCCACACAGGATGAGATCAGGACATGCAGTTTGAAATATCAAAAATAACTCTGAACCAACTATATTAATGGGGACAGGAAGAAACACATGAGACATTCATGGACATTTAGATAGCTAGCTTGCTGTTGCCAGCTAATTTGTCCTGGGATATAAACATTGGATTGTTATTTTCCCTGCCCCAATGCATAGTACCAACTGTAAAGTTTGGTGGAGGAGGAATAATGGCCTGGGGCTGTTTTTCATGGTTCAGGCTCCTTAGTTCCAGTGAAGGGAAATCTTAATGCTACAACATACTGTCACGACTCCGACCGAAGGACACTCCCCTTCCCGTTCGGGTGGCGCTCGGCGGTCGTCGTCGCCGGCCTACTAGCTGCTACTGATTATTTCCTCCCCCTCCTTATGTGTTGATTGTGTGCACCTGTTTTGAGTTAGGTAGTAGGCTTTATTAGTCAGCCGGCCCGCAGGGTTCCTTGTGCGGGATTAATTATTGTGATCGTCTGTTTGGTGTACTTGTGTGCACGTCTATTGGGTTTTGTGGTTTCCCATTTTGTGGGTTTTCCCTGGACAGTTTAAGTCCCCCTGTTTGGGGCATTTGTTTGTTCGGTACGCCCTGTGTTTTTGTGAGGGTTGGCTTATGTTCAGCGTTTATTCAGTGCATTAAAATAGCACTCCCCTGAACTCTCTGCTTCCTGCGCCTGACTCCTCACCCACTTCACTCAGACCGTTACAGAATCCCGCACCCGCCTGGAATGGAGTCAGCAGGAGCAACAGCCACTCCCCTCCCATCGATGGAAGAGAGGGTTCTACATCACACCACCGTTCTCCATCGGATCGGAACGGCGATGGATCTGGTGATGGAGAGAATGGACCGATGGGAGAGAAGCGGTCTCCTCTCTCCACCTTCGGCCCCCCTCTCTCCACCTTCGGCCCCCCCTCCTCAGGACTCCCCATCTCCCGACTCCAGCACCCTCCGTCTTACGCTTCCAAGGGTCTATGATGGAGCGGCAGCAGGGTGCCAGGGGTTCTTACTCCAGCTAGAACTGTACCTGGCCACCGTCAGACCTACTCCCTCGGGAGCGGAGAGGGTGAATGTCCTCATCTCCTGCCTCACGGGTCGTGCTCTGGAGTGGGCAAATGCAGTTTGGAACGGCCCAGACTCAGCGAAGGAGCACTACCCCGAGTTTTCTCGCCGTTTCCGCGCCGTGTTTGACCATCCTCCAGATGGCCGAGCGGCGGGAGAACGACTATTCCATCTCCGGCAGGAGAAAAGGAGCGCCCAGGATTACGCGTTGGAGTTCCGTACCTTGGCAGCAGGATCCGGGTGGAACGACAGGGCCCTTATCGACCACTACAGGTGTAGTCTCCGAGAGGACGTCCGCAGGGAGCTAGCGTGTCGGGACACCGCTCTTTCCTTGGATGAGCTAATTGACATGTCCATCCGACTGGACAATCTGCTGGCTGCCCGCGGGCGTTCGGAGAGGGTCCTGTGTGTTCCACCACCCAGCACCTCCACTCCTGTTACGATGGAGTTGGGAGGGGCTTTGCCGAGGGGTACCGGAGGAGGAGGCTCCCTCTGCACCAACTGTGGTCGGAGAGGACACACGGCCGATCGGTGCTGGGGGGGTCCGTCTGGGAGTCGAGATGGTAGGCGGAACATTTCTCGATCACCCCAGGTGAGTCAGCACCAAACTCACCCAGAACCCCCTGTTGGTCACATGTTTGTCTTGATTTTTTTCCTTAAATTTTTCCCCTCTTCCCAGCATAGGGCGCTAGTCGATTCAGGCGCAGCTGGGAACTTTATGGATCGCGGACTAGCTATTAAATTAGGTGTTCCGCTTGTGCCGATAGATTCTCCCTTTCCCGTGCACTCCCTAGATAGCCGGCCATTAGGGTCAGGGGTGGTCAGGGAGACCACAATCCCACTGGACATGGTAACGCAGGGGAACCATAGGGAGCGTATCAGTCTCTATATTATTGATTCGCCTGCGTTTCCAGTGGTGTTGGGGATTCCCTGGCTGGCCCGGCACAATCCTAAAATTTTGTGGAGACAGGGGGTTCTCAAGGGGTGGTCAGAGGAGTGTTCTGGAAGGTGTCTGGGAGTTTCCGTCGGTGCCACCTCGGTGGAAAGTCCAGATCAGGGTCCCACAGTGTGCATTCCCCCCGAGTATGCCGATTTGGCAATCGCTTTTAGTAAAAAGAAGGCGACTAAATTACCACCACATCGACCGGGAAGAGATTGTGCGATAGATCTCCAGGTAAACGCTGCGCTTCCCAAGAGTCACGTGTACCCATTGTCCCAAGAGGAGACGTTGGCTATGGAGACATATATCACGGAGTCTCTGGGACAGGGGTACATTCGGTCCTCCATTTCACCCGTCTCCTCGAGTTTCTTTTTTGTGAAGAAAAAGGAGGGAGGTTTGCGTCCTTGTATTGATTATAGAGGTCTAAATGCCATCACAGTGGGGTTCAGCTACCCACTACCTCTCATTGCTACGGCAGTGGAATCCTTTCAGGGAGCGCAGTTCTTCACAAAATTGGATCTCAGGAGCGCGTATAGCCTGGTGCGTATTCGGAAGGGAGACGAGTGGAAAACCGCATTTAGTACCACATCGGGCCACTATGAGTACTGCGTCATGCCGTATGGGTTAAAAAATGCTCCAGCCATTTTTCAATCCTTTGTAGACGATATTCTCAGGGACCTGCACGGGCAGGGAGTGGTTGTTTATATCGATGACATTCTGATCTACTCAGCCACTCACGCCGCGCATGTGTCTCTGGTACGCAAGGTGCTTGGTAGACTGCTGGAGCATGACCTCTACGTCAAGGCTGAGAAGTGTGTGTTCTCCAAACGAGCCGTCTCCTTTCTGGGTTATCGCATTTCCACCTCGGGGGTGGAGATGGAGGGTGACCGCAGTAAGGCCGTGCGTAATTGGCCGACTCCAACCACGGTAAAAGAGGTGCAGCGGTTTTTGGGTTTTTCCAACTACTACCGGAGGTTTATCCGGGGTTTTGGCCAGGTAGCGGCTCCAATTACCTCACTGCTAAAGGGGGGCCCGGTGCGGTTGCAGTGGTCAGCAGAGGCGGACAGAGCTTTCAACAGGTTGAAGGTGCTGTTCACGGATGCACCTGTGTTGGCGCATCCGGACCCCTCTCTAGCATTCATAGTGGAGGTGGACGCGTCCGAGGCTGGGGTGGGTGCCGTGCTATCACAGCGCTCGGGTACGCCACCAAAACTCCGCCCCTGCGCTTTCTTCTCGAGTAAGCTCAGCCCAGCGGAGCGTAACTATGATGTGGGGGACCGGGAGTTGTTAGCGGTGGTCAGGGCTCTGAAGGTGTGGAGACACTGGCTTGAGGGGGCTAAGCACCCCTTTCTCATCTGGACCGACCACCAAAATCTGGAGTATATTCGGGCAGCTAGGAGACTGAACCCGCGGCAGGCAAGGTGGGCCATGTTCTTCACCCGATTCCGGTTCACTTTATCATATAGACCAGGCTCCCAGAACGTGAAGGCGGACGCACTGTCCCGCTTTTACGACACGGAGGATAGGTCCACCGAACCTACTCCCATCCTTCCGGCCTCAAAGCTGATGGCACCGGTGGTGTGGGAGGTGGACTCGGACATCGAGCGGGCGTTACGGGCTGAACCAGCGCCTCCTCAGTGTCCGGCGGGGCGGAGGTACGTGCCGCTTGGTGTTCGGGACCAACTGATTCGGTGGGCTCACGTCCTACCCTCCTCGGGTCACCCTGGGGTGAGGAGGACAGTAGGGAGCCTTCGGGGGAGGTATTGGTGGCCTACCTTGGCTAGGGACGTTAAGGTTTATGTCTCCTCCTGTTCGGTATGCGCCCAGAGTAAGGCTCCTAGGCACCTTCCTAGAGGGAAGTTACAACCCCTCCCCGTTCCACAACGGCCATGGTCACATCTATCCGTAGATTTCCTGACCGACCTTCCCCTGTCTCAGGGCAACACCACGGTTCTGGTGATTGTGGATCGGTTCTCTAAGTCCTGCCGTCTCCTCCCGTTGCCCGGTATCCCAACAGCCCTACAGACTGCGGAGGCATTATTCACCCATGTCTTCCGGCACTACGGGGTGCCGGAGGACATCGTTTCTGATCGGGGTCCCCAGTTCACGTCCCGAGTATGGAGGGCGTTCATGGAGCGTCTGGGGATCTCGGTCAGCCTGACCTCCGGTTATCACCCTGAAAGTAATGGGCAGGTGGAGAGAGTAAACCAGGAGGTGGGTAGGTTTCTGCGGTCGTACTGCCAGGACCGGCCAGGGGAGTGGGCGAGATACATCCCCTGGGCGGAAATGGCCCAGAACTCATTACGCCACTCCTCTACTAATGTGTCCCCCTTTCAGTGTGTGTTGGGGTACCAGCCGGTCCTGGCACCGTGGCATCCGAGCCAGACCGAGGCTCCTGCGGTGGAGGAATGGGTGCAGCGCTCCAAAGAAACCTGGAGGGCCGTCCAGGAATCCCTTCAACAGGCTAGTGGACGGCAGAAAAGGAGTGCTGACCGCCACCGCAGTGAGGCCCCCGTGTTTGTACCAGGGGACAGGGTCTGGCTCTCGACCCGAAACCTACCCCTCCGCGTGCCCTGCCGGAAGCTTGGGCCGCAGTGTGTAGGGCCGTTCAAAGTCCTGAGGAGAATAAACGAGGTGTGTTATCGATTACAACTCCCTTCCTATTATCGTATTAACCCCTCGTTTCATGTGTCTCTCCTCAGGCCGGTGGTAGCTGGTCCCCTACAGGACGGTGAGGTGCTGGAGGTCCCTCCTCCCCCTCTGGACATCGAGGGGTCCCCGGCGTATACGATACGGGCCATTCTGGACTCGAGACGCCGGGTGAGGGGCCTGCAGTACCTCGTGGACTGGGAGGGGTACGGTCCGGAGGAGAGGTGCTGGGTACCCACCAGGGACATTTTGGATCCGTCAATGTTGAGGGATTTCCATCGCCTCCATCCGGATCGCCCTGCGCCTCGTCCTCCGGGTCGACCTCGAGGCCGGTGTCGGCGCGCTGCGGGAGCCACGCGTCAAGGGGGGGGTACTGTCACGACTCCGACCGAAGGACACTCCCCTTCCCGTTCGGGTGGCGCTCGGCGGTCGTCGTCGCCGGCCTACTAGCTGCTACTGATTATTTCCTCCCCCTCCTTATGTGTTGATTGTGTGCACCTGTTTTGAGTTAGGTAGTAGGCTTTATTAGTCAGCCGGCCCGCAGGGTTCCTTGTGCGGGATTAATTATTGTGATCGTCTGTTTGGTGTACTTGTGTGCACGTCTATTGGGTTTTGTGGTTTCCCATTTTGTGGGTTTTCCCTGGACAGTTTAAGTCCCCCTGTTTGGGGCATTTGTTTGTTCGGTACGCCCTGTGTTTTTGTGAGGGTTGGCTTATGTTCAGCGTTTATTCAGTGCATTAAAATAGCACTCCCCTGAACTCTCTGCTTCCTGCGCCTGACTCCTCACCCACTTCACTCAGACCGTTACACATACAATGACATTCTAGACTATTCTATGCTTCCAACTTTGTGGCAACAGTTTGGGGAAGGCCCTTTCCTCTTTCAACATAACAAGGTAATTGTTTTTTATTTATTTAAACATTATTTAACTAGGCAAGTTAGTTAAGAACAAATTCTTATTTGCAATGAAGGCCTACCGGGGAACAGTGGGTTAACTGCCTTGTTCAGGGGTAGAACAACATATTTTTACCTTGTCAGCTCAGGGATTTGATCCAGCAACCTTTCGTTTAATGGCCTACGCTCTAACCACTAGGGTACCTGCCACCCCAATGCCCCCGTGCAATGCCCCCTGTGCAATGCCCCCGTGCATTGCCCCCGTGCACAAAGTGAGGTCTATACAGAAATGGTTTGTCGAAATCGGTGTGGAAGAATTTGACTGACCTGCACAGAGCCCTGACCTCAATCCCATCGAACACCTTTGGGATGAATTGGAACACCGACTGTGAGCCAGGCCTAACTGCCCAACATCAGTGTCCGACCTCACTAATGCTCTTGTGGCTGAATGGAAACAAGTCCCCGCAGCAATGTTCCAACATCTAGTGGAAAGCCTTCCATATTAACACCTCCATATTAACGCCCATGATTTTGGAATGAGATGTTCGACGAGGAGGTGACATACTTTTGGCCATGTAATGTATGTGTACATTTATTTTGCCACACTCGCACACGCAACGTGCTGGTGTGGCCAGTATGTAAAGGTGGCGTGTTGCCTGGTGTCGCCTTGTTAATGCAACGTTTCTAAAAACCATAGGTGGAACTTGCGAAACAGACTAAACAGACCAGGCCGGGGTTTGGAGTTTGAGAAGTCAATGAGAGAAGTGAAAAATGATTCCTTTGTTAATTTTCTTGAAATCTAAAGGCACAACCTAGATTTGAGCAAATGACTTAACTAGTTGAACATCTTAATACTCCAACCTCGTGAAAGTGACAAACTGACACTTTTTCATTTTTGTCCAAAACAACTTATATCGAAGAAGTGCTTTTGATTTGACGGCCTGCACATGCTCAGTTCAGTGCGAGATGACCATTAAACCCGCTGACGTGTTTCTACGCATGAGCTTAGCAAGCCAACGTCGTCATGACGTTCACCTACAAGTGTGATCAGGGATTTCACCTGGAGAAGCAGTTTCTGCCTATCTTCATACTGTACAATCTTTGTTGTTAACGTCCAAATGTGGTAGTTGCGTCACAGGATCTCTTTCCATTTCCCATGAAAACCAGATGCATCTGTTTGTTCTGGCCTCGCAGAGGGTGATCTCTATGCAACCAGGCAGCCAAGAACACCATATTCAGAATCCAAGAACACCATATTCAGAATCCAAGAACACCATATTCAGAATCCAAGAACACCATATTCAGAATCCAAGAATACCATATTCAGAATCCAAGAACACCATATTCAGAATCCAAGAACACCATATTCAGAATCCAAGAACACCATATTCAGAATCCAAGAACACCATATTCAGAATCCAAGAATACCATATTCAAAATCCAAGAACACCATATTCAAAATCCAAGAATACCATATTCTAAAAGTGAGTTCCCTGTGGAACTCATAGAAAGCTCATCTATTTCTTTCTCAGACTTGTCTTGAGGTAACACTGATCTCACAGGCTTATGTACCAGAATCAAATATTTAATTTTGTTTAGCCACGACCAAGGTAGGTGGAGTTCAAACCACAAGTTGGGAAACACAGCATGGTCTCCAGCGGTGCTTAGAAATGTGTAATGAAAGTGTGTGTGTGTGTGTTTGACTGTATGTGTGTGTTTGCATGCATGTGTGTGTGTGTGATATAGTGAGTGAATGACAGATAGAATGAGAAAGGGATGTAGTACTGAGATGTTGGGCTGGTCCATTTTTAGCCCAGTCGGATTGTCTAAATTGTCTAAATTATCATTATGTAGCTAATAATGGGGGTAGATTTTTGGTCCCAGTCCGCCCGCCCGTGTGTGTGTGTGTGTCAGTACATGCTTGTCTTTTGTTCCTGACTGTCCATCTGATTCTCTGATTCAGCAGACTGTGTATCACCCCGTGACCTGGTTGCCATAGAGCCAGTCGGACCATGGCCGGCGGTGTGGGGGAGAGCCAGCTTCAGAGGATTATCAGAGATCTGCATGGTACACTGCCATTGTGTGTTTTTGTGTGCGTGACTGCGTGTGACTTCTCGCGTGTCGGTCCCTTTGTAACAACCAGTGCGTGCGGGCCTGTGTGATAGTTACAGGGGTAGAGTCAGAGAGGGAGAGAAAGATAGAAAGAGAGTAGGATCACAGAGGTAGAGAGTGACAGAAGGGTTGCAGTGGCCTCGATGTAACTGGCTTGGCCTCGGCTTCAAGCCCGACAGCATTTCTTTCCACACATTGGTTGTCCGGTCTCCTCATTGGGACGACATCATGGAGCCGACCCTCTCCCCCAGTCCCCGGGGTGTACCCCCCAGGGTGTGGCTGGGGCGACAGAGAGGCCCTGTCAGCATGCAGCGAGAGAGAGAGGGGGTGCTTAGCCTCAGGGTGCACCCGTCACGGGTGTCTTTCCTGTTTTTACGCTGGATGAGAGGCAAGTGGGTAATTGTACTGAGCTGGGATGTGTGAGGAAGGGGTCATCTGTGTGGAGTTAGAGGTTGTGGGTAGGGGTTGGGGAGACATGCCTGGGTGGATATACTGGTTTGACCTGTATATGACCTGGAAACCATTGAAATGTATCCAGGGCACTGTGAGGATATTACATCTGACTGTGTGTACTGTATTTGTGGTACATTGTAATGGTTTCTAGAAATTTTAGGGTTTCTGTGCCCACTTAAAACGTTCCACAGATACTGTGCCTATTGGCCTAGATCGATTTACGTTTTTTTTTGTTTAGTTCAGGAGAAAGAGGCTACCAGGTCAGGGACGATCACAGTAATGTGTTTCTCTCAACAGGTAAAGCTCGTGTAGTAGAAACTCAGTTCCTGTCAGCTGTGTATGAGTGAGGGGAATACTTGTGTAACGTCGATGTACAGTACCAGTCAAAAGTTTGGACACACCTACTCGTTCCAGGGTTTTTCTTTATTTTTTACTATTTTCTACATTCTACAATAAGAGTGGAGACATCAAAACTAT
Source organism: Oncorhynchus mykiss (assembly GCF_013265735.2). NCBI lineage: Eukaryota > Metazoa > Chordata > Actinopteri > Salmoniformes > Salmonidae > Oncorhynchus > Oncorhynchus mykiss. The sequence continues at coordinate 13,385,698 of NC_048565.1, read as the reverse complement.
GAAATACCACATATGGAACCATGTAGTAACCAAAAAAGTGTTAAACAAATCAAAATATATTTTATATTTGAGATTCTTCAAAGTAGCCACCCTTTACCTTGATGACAGCTTTGCACACTCTTGGCATTCTCTCAACCAGCTTCATGAGGTAGTCACCTGGAATCCATTTGAATTAACAGGTGTGCCTTGTTAAAAGTGAATTTGTGGAATTTCTTTCCTTAATGCATTTGAGCCAATCAGTTGTGTTGTGACAAGATAGCGGTGATATACAGAAGACAGCCCTATTTGGTAAAATATCAAGTCCACGTTATGGCAAGAACAGCTGTGCTGATTCAGATGACCTGGCCTTCGCAATCACCCGACCTCAACCCAATTGAGATGGTTTGGGATGAGTTGGACCGCAGAGTGAAGGAAAAGCAGCCAACAAGTGCTCATCGTATGTGGGAACTCCTTCAGGACTGTTGGAAGCTGGTTGAGAGAATGCCAAGAGTGTGCAAAGCTGTCATTAAGGCGAAGGGTAGCTACTTTGAAGAATCTCAAATATAAAATATATTTTGATTTGTTTAACACTTTTTTGGTTGCTACATGATTACATATGTGCTATTTCATAGCTTTATGTCTTCACTATTATTCTACAATGTAGAACATCGTATAAACAGAGAAAAAACATGTCGCTCTCGCTCTCTCTCTCTCTCTCTCTCTCTCTCTTGTCCTCTCTCTGAACCACAGATGCTGTTGCTGAGCTCACTAAAGAGTACAGGGAGAATAGGGAGCCAATCACAGATGATAGTCCCAATCTGCAGAAATTCTCCTACAAACTGGAGTACCTTCTACAGGTGAGTCACTCACTGTTCATAGACAGTGGTATAGTACGAACAGTGTTTTCCCTTTCTTTAGGCGGGACCAAGGCCCCAAAGCAACATCCAGGACTGGTTAATTAATCAAAACATCTATAGATCAATACGTTTTTTTTTCCTACCAGACACAGATTAAGCAACATGCTTTTCAATCCAGGATTAGGTGTAATCTGTGTCCAGGAAACCGCCGCACAGAGTCCAAGTCAAATCAAGGCCAACCTGCTATGCTCACCAATATGGCATTGTTCAGATCTCTGTACAGTAGGTCACGTACAATTTGTCGCTAACACGTCATCTACGCTTTTCAGTTTGACCAGAAGGAGAAGACAACATTTCTTGGCACCAGAAAAGACTACTGGGATTATTTCAGCGACTGTCTGGCCAAGATCAAAGGAGCCAACGATGGTATCCGCTTTGTCAAATCCATCCCTGAGGTATTGAGATCAGCACTTTTAAAGGTCAATTATAAGGATTGTCAACTGTTATTACACAATGTATAGTAGTAATTCATACATAATGACGTTCTATCTTTAGAGTTCTTTACCACTTTTTTTATGGGTCACAGCAAACATTTCTGAAGTTATGTATACCATTACAGTTTCACCAAATGTGAAATAATGAAGGAACAAATTAACTGTATCTACAAATGATCTACCAAATCTACTTTGACGCATATTTCCCTTGTGTGATGAAACGGATAATACTCCTGACATTGCAGCTGTCACGGATTGCATAATTAACATAGATGCATTCAATTGTCAGTCTCACTGATAAGTAGTTATAAGGGCATGGGGGAATTTAGCATTCTGCCGGGTAGTGGATACTAGCCATGAAAAACAAATCATATTTGTTAACAGGATCTACACAACAGATTTAGTTGAATATGGATGATTGATTATAGACCACTTTTGAGGAATGAAAATGTCTGACGAACTCTGATTTTAACTATCCCTTTAATGGACACATTCAGGAAACATACGCTAGTTTAAGGCCTCATTGGCAGAGGAACAGCTATCACATATATTTGCTGTACAGCACTGTGAATATTTCCTGTACTTTTCCCTTCCAGCTGAAGACTTCTCTGGGGAAAGGCAGGGCTTTCATTCGTTACTCCCTGGTGCACCAGCGACTGGCCGACACGCTGCAGCAGTGCCTGATGAACCAAAGGGTGACCAGGTAAAACTCGACCCAGCACAGGATTCACAGGTCATTGGTTGAAATCCCTGCGGCAAAGAGGGGGTCAAGTCTCAAATAAATATCATACTTGGAAACTGCAAAGTGAGCAGACACTTTTTTTTTTCAAATCTCAAACCTGACCCCACTCCAGCAACAGTTTTAGCCGTTAAACATGGTAGGTCATAGGTTCACGTCTGGGATAGTGTTTGGCTAAATGAAGGGACTTGTTTATGTTACAGACTACTATTCTGAAATCGATTGTTTCAAGTAAACAACGTCTCCTTCCTGATTCTTGTTAGCGCCTTTCATTTCTCTTTTCCTTTGTGGTGTTTTACTTCTGTAAACGTTTCCCTGTTCCTCAGGTGAGTAAACACAGTGTGCTGGTTCTTATGTTGCCAAAGGTTACTGGAAGCAGTGTTCAGTGGGAGGGGAGTAGACGTTGTCTGACTCAGTATAGATACAGCATTTTGTACCAATCCGCTTCTCGAAAAGTTACTTCTCCCGTTGTACAGAACCACGTCTATATGCTCTATGTACTTGTGAAATGTACCTGTGTGTTTGTAAAAGGCATGTACATTAGTGCAAAAAAGTACTTTTTGTATGTGTCGAAGTGATTTAATATAAGGAACAATCCAAGTGTGTTAGTGAAGGTATTTCTATGTGAATGTATGCACATGTGTGTAGTTATGCCTATCTCTCAACTCATTTCCCTGTATATGCTTCTCTCCTTCTCCTTGCAGTGACTGGTACTATGCTCGCAGCCCCTTGCTGAAATCCCACCTCAGTGTTGACATTGTAAGTCACCTGTATGAGCTCAACGAGATCCAGTTTGACGTGGCTTCCAGGGGTCATGACCTTGACTCGTCCTGGCCCACCTTTGCACGGTAACCAATTGCAAAGTCATTATGTTTATAAATGCACCCCACACTCAAGATGCTGCGCATTGGATTGAGGAATTTATCAAATGTAGACACTTGGTGATGTCCCCTCATCACATGTGTGTTTTCTTATCTCCAGGAGGACACTGGGCATGCCCAACTCACCTGGCCACATGTGGAAACCACCCAGTCGCAGCTCCAGCATTAACAGCCTGGCCAGCACATACTCACAGGTACTGACACAGATCCTCAGAGCTTTTACTCTACTGGGACTAATATGGTTCTATAAGGAGCTAGTCATATCTTGTGAGATCATACAGTATTTCTAGTGAAGTCTTAACAATGTGTCAAGTCTGCAGTACTCACTCTAGTACCCTGTTTCTCTAATAACCCCCCAGCACGCTCATGAGTTCCCCGGCAGTCCTGAGTACGGCCCGGGCATGCTGAGCGAGCTGAACGAGTCGCTGCCTTCCGGCGTGGAGGTGAGCATGTTGGACGAGCTCCGCCTGGAGCTGGACCAGTCAGAGCTGAAGCAGCGGGAGCTCCAGGACAGGGTGCGCCTGATGGGGGAGGAGGGTGCTGAGCTCAAAGGCGTGGTGGTGGAGCTCCAGAGGCAGCTGGATGTGTCGCTGACCGCACAGGAGGAACAGCAGGGTATGCAAGGGACCCTGAAAGCCCTGGAGAGGCGTGAGGAGGCCTTGTCCCACGAGCTGGAGACCCTGAGGGCTGGGGAGAGGGCCAGGGAAGCAGAACAGCGCCACCTCCAGGAGAAGCTGGTGGCCGCAGAGGGGAAGAACGTAGAACTAATGGCCAAGCTGGACGGTGTGTTGGATGAGAAGGGCCAGCAGGTGACCAGCTATTTTGACTCAGCACAGAAGATCCACGAGCTGCTGGACAGACTGAAGGAGGCAGAGGGGGGGAAGATAGAGGCTCTGGCAGAGGGAGAGGATAGGAGGCGGCAGGCCGAGAAGCTGGCAAATGAGCTAAGGGTCAAGGAGGTGGCAGCAAAGGAGGATGAGGCCAAGCTGGAGGCGCTGTCAAAGTCTGCTGCAGAGGAGAAGTCTAAGTTCGCAGAGTGTGCAGAGGAGCAGTGTATAGCCATTGACAAGCTGCAGGGGGCATTGACTTTGAGGGAGAAGGAGGCCAGCAACCTGCAGAGGCAGCTGCATGACCTCCAGAGTGCTCTGGAAGAAAGGGAGATACAGGCCGAGGAGGCCAGGGACAGGGCGCAGGAAGAGAAAGAGGAGATCCAGGGAAGCATGGGCAATCTGAAAGAAGCCTTGGAGGTGGAACTCCTCTACCTGAAGAAGCAGTTGAAGACCAGAGAGGCGGAGCTGCTCTCCAGCACCCAGAAGCTCCAGCACCTGGAGGTCCAGAGCCATAGCCTGACCACAGAGCGCGATGGCCTGAGCACCAACCTCTCAGAACTGGAGTCCAGCGTCAGGGAGCAAGCCAATAGGATCGAGGAGTACAAGACCCAGTGCACCAACCTGATGGAGCTGAACGGGAAGTTGCTGGGCACAGTGAAGAGGAATGAGGAGCTGAAGAAGGAGCTGGCAGAAAGCCGGGTAGCCCTTGAGGGTGAGGTGGCTGCTCTGAGGGCCTCTGACAAGCAGTTGAGGAGCCAGCTGGACGACGCCAAAGTGACTGTGGATGAGAAGGACAGGAGGCTGCGTGAGGAGAACCGGGCCTTGGACGAGAGTCTGCAGAGGGCAGCCATGGCTGCCGAGGTGTCAGACGCCGCCGGCAAACGGCTGGAGCAGGAGAACCTAGGCCTGAGGGAGGAGCAGGCCACAGTGAGGGCGGCCCTGAGCTCCATGCAGGATGAGCTGAAGGCCATCCATGGGCAGATCGGAGAGCTGGAGAAGAGCTTGGGTCGGTCCCGCCGGAGTGAGGCCAGCCTGCAGGAGCAGCTCAAAGACCGGCAGGCACAGCTCGAGAACAAGGAGAAGGGCTGTGTAGAGCTCCAGGCCAGGGTGGAGGCCCTAGAGGCCAGGGGTAGGGCACTGGAGAAGGCTAAGACAGATGCAGAAAAGGCCTGCGCCAAAAAGACAAAGCTGATAGAGAGGGTCACCACCGAGAAGCAAACGGTGGAGAGAACCCAGCTAGTGAGGAGCTCTGCCCAGGCCAAGGAGAGCCAGGAGATAACCGCCAAAATGACCATGGTAGAGGGCCAGCTGGAGGTGAACATGAAGGAAGTGACCAGGCTCCAGGCAGAAGTGTTGGATCTGAGGGTGCAGCTGAACACCTCTGCGGAGGACAGGATGAGGAGCCAGGCCCAGCTGGAGGTGACGGAGGCCCAGAGAGACGAACTCAGGACCCTAACGGAGCAGCTTAAAGCCCAGACCGAGGCACTCAACCAGAGGCACGTAGCCGAGCTCCTGCAGTGCAATGAGAGGGAAGAGGCACTGAGCAGGGAGCGTGACCGGGTGGAGGCAGCCACCAGGGCAGAATTGGCTGCCGCTGAGGCCTCCGCTAGAGGAGAGCTGGCCACACTCAAGACCCAGAACGAGAGGCTGGCCATGGAGAATGCTGAGACACGCGAGAGCCTCCACCGGGCCAATACAGAGATGGCAGAGCTTGGGATGACCATATGTAGACTGACGGCAGAAAGGGAGGAGGCCAAGGAAGGCTGGGCGGGGGAGGCAGGCAGGATAGGGGAGCTAGAAGAGCGGACGTCCAGGGAGGTGGAGCGGCAGGAGGCTTGCATGGCCGCCCTTCGCCAGGAGAACGCCAGCCTGAGAGAGGAGCTGAGGATGATGGAGAACCTTCCGGCAGCCATGCTGGAACTCCAGGAGAAGCTGGAGAAGGCGGAGGGCCAGGTGAGGAGCCTCAAAGACTCAAGTCGGGAGGAGATGGAGGCGGTCAAATTCCAGATGAGCTCCGAGAGCATGAATCATCAGAACCAGATCAAGGTGAGTTTGACTGGAGTTCTGTGAAAAGCGTGTGCCTTGGGGGAATCCCGGACAGGAGCAAAATCATAGCATTACGGCAGCACATGAAAGGGCAGTTTATGGTGTATTTCCACCCAGTGTTTACCCAAAAGTCTCAGACTTTTCTGTTTCCATCTGCGGGGGTCAGCACCCGTGTCTCACTGGGCCATGACTCAGACGGACCTGCTCTAACTTGGGGCCAAAGCCAGGTCACTGGTACTTTTCAGCTGACATTTAAATTACAATGTCTGACTGTGGACTTCAACACCCAGCGGAGGATGTTGATTCTGCTCTTCACAAATCCTCACTGTCAGCCCTAGCTACGGAGACACAATTTCCCTAGTATATCATAAGGGTGTAAACAGTTAATGATTACTTGGCACCATTAGAACACCTGTGTGTTTTACTCTCCATTAGAACACCTGTGTGTTTTACTCTCCATTAGAACACCTGTGTGTTTTACTCTCCATTAGAACACCTGTGTGTTTTACTCTCTATTAGAACGCCTGTGTGTTTTACTCTCCATTAGAACGCCTGTGTGTTTTACTCTCTATTAGAACACCTGCGTGTTTTACTCTTCATTAGAACACCTGCGTGTTTTACTCTCCATTAGAACGCCTGTGTGTTTTACTCTCCATTAGAACACCTGTGTGTTTTACTCTCCATTAGAACGCCTGTGTGTTTTACTCTCCATTAGAACGCCTGTGTGTTTTACTCTCTATTAGAACACCTGTGTGTTTTACTCTCCATTAGAACGCCTGTGTGTTTTACTCTCCATTAGAACACCTGTGTGTTTTACTCTCCATTAGAACGCCTGTGTGTTTTACTCTCCATTAGAACGCCTGTGTGTTTTACTCTCTATTAGAACACCTGTGTGTTTTACTCTTCATTAGAACACCTGCGTGTTTTACTCTCCATTAGAACGCCTGTGTGTTTTACTCTCCATTAGAACACCTGTGTGTTTTACTCTCCATTAGAACGCCTGTGTGTTTTACTCTCCATTAGAACACCTGTGTGTTTTACTCTCCATTAGAACACCCGTGTGTTTTACTGTCCATTAGAACACCTGTGTGTTTTACTCTCCATTAGAACACCTGTGTGTTTTACTCTCCATTAGGACACCTGTGTGTTTTACTCTACATTAGAACACCTGTGTGTTTTACTCTCCATTAGAACACCTGTGTGTTTTACTCTCCATTAGAACACCTGTGTGTTTTACTCTCCATTAGAACACCTATGTGTTTTACTCTTCATTTGAACACCTGTGTGTTTTACTCTCTATCAATCCAGAGTGTGAATGATGAGCTGGGGAAACTGAGAGTCCAGCTGCCAAAAGAGCAGGAAAAGGTGTCCGGTCTGGAGGCCAAAGTCTCAGAGTTAGAGGTCTGTATCTTCACCTCTTCGCATTATTCACATACAGTGCATTCAGAAAGTATTCAGACCCCTTGTATTTTTCCAAATTTTGTTACAATACAGCCTTATTCTAAAATATATTAAATTGTTTTTTCTTCTTCATCAATCTACACACAATACCTCATAATGACAAAGAAAACACAGGTTTCAATAAATTGTTGCAAATTTACAATAAAAAACAACTGAAATTATCACATTTACATAAGTATTACTCAGTACTTTGTTGAAGCACCTTTGGCAGTGATTACAGTCTTCAGTCTTCTTGGGTATGACGCTACGAGCTTGGCACACCTGTATTTGGGGAGTTTCTCCCATTCTTCTCTGCAGATCATGTCAAGCTCTGTCAGGTTGAATGGGGAGCATCACTGCACAGCTATTTTCAGGTCTCTCCAGTTATGTTTGACCTGGTTCATGTCCAGGCTCTGGCTGGGCCACTCAAGGACATTCAGAGACTTGTCCCGAAGCCACTCCTTGGTTGTCTTGGCTGTGTGCTTAGGGTTGTTGTTCTGTTGGAAGGTGAACCTTCGCCCCAGTCTGAGGTCCTGAACAAAACATCCCCATAGCATGATGCTGCCACCACCATGCTTCACTGTAGGGATGGTGCCAGGTTTCCTCCAGACGTGACGCTGGTCTGAGAGTCTTTAGGTGTCTTTTGGCAATCTCCAAGTGGGCTGTCATGTGCCTTTTACTGAGGAGTGGCTTCCGGCTGGCCACTCTACAATAAAGGCCTGATTGGCGAAGTGCTGCTTCCTTCTGGAAGGTTCTCCCATCTCCACAGAGGAACTTTGGAGCTCTGTCTGAGTGACCATCGGGTTCTTGGTCACCTCCCTGACCAAGGCCCTTCTCCCCCGATTGCTCAGTTTGGCTGGGCGGCCAGCTCTAGGAAGAGTCTTTGTGGTTGCAAACTTCTTCCATTTAAGAATGATGGAGGCCACTGTGTTCTTGAGGACCTTCAATGCTGCAGACATTTTTTGTTACTCTTCCCCAGATCTGTGCCTCGACACAATCCTGTCTCGGGGCTCTACGGACAATTCCTTCGACCTCATGGCTTGGTTTTTGCTCTGACATGCACTGTCAACTGTGGGATCTTATATAGACAGGTGTGTGTCTTTCCAAATCATGTCCAATCAATTGAATTTAGCACAGGTGGACTCCAATCAAGTTGTAGAAACATCTCAAGGATGATCAATGGAAACAGGATGCACCTGAGCTCAATTTCAAATCTAGTAGCAAAGGGTCTGAATACTTATGTATAGAAGGAAGGTATTTCTGTTCTTTATTTGTAATCCATTTGCAAAAATTTCTTAACCTGTTTTCGCTTTGTCAATAGGGGGTATCGTGATGATTTTTTCCTTAATTAATCAATTTTAGAATAATGCTGTAACATAACAAAATGTGGGAAAAGTCAAAGGGTCTGAATACTTTCCGAATGCACTGTATGACAAGAGTGCAATATAACAGACAGTCTCCAATCCCTTGTCTTGTAATGTCTTTTGTCTGTAATGTCTTTTGTCTGTAATGTAAATTTTGTTATATGCCGGAACCCAGTAAGACTAGCTGTTGCCATTGGCGTCACCATGGGGATCCTAATAAATCACAATCGAGATACATACAGTAAAACACTTTGGGAAACACTGGCAGAGAAAAAAATGATTGGCTACATGGCATGTCTGTTCAGCACTGTCATTAGACTCAATTGAAATAGCTGACATTGAAATAGCTGAAAGCAAAGAATCAGTAAGATTCATAAGAATCTTAAGAATTCATAAGATTATCATATAATTGGGTGGATGACAAAGTCAGATGTGCACACGTCCAGCCTGTCTGCTCTGGCGTATGTTTTTACGTTTTCATTAGAGATGCCTAGGAATACATATGAGGGAGGGCAAAGAAATGAATATGAAAGAAGAGCAGGCCTGTACACACTTGACCGGGTTAATTAATACGAAACAGATTAGAGTTCGGTGTTCATCAGCCGAGTATGATAAAACAGAGAGCAGAGTGGTCTTAATCTCCTTCCTGTCCTTGCCTAGACAGGATGTGACACGTTGTAATTCATCTGCCTGTACTGTGCTATGATAATCTGAGTGAAGGAGAGAGATAGGCTGTTCATTTACAAAGCATCGCTCCTCTGTAGACTTCTTAAACCTTGGTCTGTATTAATTTATCAACCGATCAAACATCTGTTTCTGAAAGTTTGTTGGTTCTATTTTTATAACTACTGCATGTTATGATTATGTTTGATGAAGGGGGTGAATGAGGAGTACTCACGGCTGATTGGAGAGAAGGATGCTCACATCACAAAGTCCGAAGCAGCCATTTGTCAGAGTGAGGGAGAGATTCAGCACCTAAGAGACTCTGTCACCAGGTAAGGCTATAACCCCGGCATTTACCTATTATACCCCACACAGAAAACAACCTTTCCATTTAGATGAGCTAAGTAGCCCGTCTTAAGATATTTTTAAACGCATCGTACAGAATCGACAAGACAATTATGTCTGCTATTCTCTTATGTAAGTGCATGAGTCAAAGATTATGTCCCTGATTGAGTCTGTAATACCAACATGTTTCAAGCAGACCACCATAGTCCCTGCGCACAAGAACACAAAGGCAACCTGCCTAAATGACTACAGACCTGTAGCACTCACATCAGTAGCCATGAAGTGCTTTGAAAGGCTGGTAATGGCTCACATCAACACCATTATCCCAGAGACCATAGACCCACTCCAATTTGCATACCGTCCAAACAGATCCACAGATGATGCAATCTCTATTGCACTCCACACTGCCCTGGACAAAAGGAGCACCTATGTGAGAATGCTATTCATTGACTACAGCTCAGCATTCAACACCATAGTACCCTCAAAGCTCATCACTAAGCTAAGGATCCTGCGACGAAACACCTCCCTCTGCAACTGGATCCTGGATCCTGACGGGCCGCCCCCAGGTGGTGAGGGTAGGTAGCAACACATCTGCAACGCTGATCCTAAACACTGGAGCTCCCCAGGTGTGCGTGCTCAGTCCCCTCCTGTACTCCCTGTTCACCCACGACTGCATGGCCAGGCACGACTCCAACACCATCATTAAGTTTGCAGATGACATAACAGTGGTAGGCCTGATCACCGACAACGACAAGACAGCCTATAGGGAGAAGGTCAGAGACCTGGCCGGGTGGTGCAAGAATAAAAGCCTACCCCTCAACGTAACCTAGACTAAGGAGATGATTGTGGACTACAGGAAAAGGAGGACTGAGTACACCCGGGGCTGTAGTGGAGCAGGTTGAGTGTCCACATCACCAACAAACTAGAATGGTCCGAACACACCAAGACAGTTGTGAAGAGGGCACGACAAAGCCTATTCCCCCTCAGGAAACTAAAAAGATTTGACATGGGTCCTGAGATCCTCAAAAGGTTCTACAGCTGAAACATCGAGACCATCTGGTTGCATCACTGCCTGGTACGGCTCGGCCTCCGACTGCAAGGCACTACAGAGGGTAGTGTGAACGGCCCAGTACATCACTGGAGCTAAGCAGCCTGCCATCCAGGACCTCTACACCAGGCGGTGTCAGAGGACGGCCCTAAAAATTGTCAAAGACCCCAGCCACCCCAGTCATAGACTGTTCTCACTACTACTGCATGGCAAGCGGTACCGGAGTGCCAAGTCTAGGACAAAAAGGCTTCTCAACAGTTTTTACCCCCAAGCCATAAGACTCTTGAACAGGTAATCAAATGGCTACCCAGACTATTTGCATTGTGACCCTCCCCCCAACCCCTCTTTTACGCTGCTGCTACTTTCTGTTTATCATATATGCACAGTCACTTTAACTATACATTCATGTACATATGTACATACTACATCAATTGGCCCGACCAACCAGTGCTCCCGCACATTGGCTAACCGGGCTATTTGCATTGTGTCCCGCTACCCGCCAACCCCTCTTTACGCTACTGCTACTCAATGTTCATCATATATGCAAGGTCACTTTAACCATATCTACATGTACATACTACCTCAATCAGCCCGACCAACCGGTGTCTGTATGTAGCCTTGCTACTTTTATAGCCTCGCTACTTTTATAGCCTCGCTACTTTTATAGCCTCGCTACTGTTATTTTTCACTGTTTTTTTACTGTTGTTTTTATTTCTTTACCTACCTATTGTTCACCTAATACCTTTTTTGCACTATTGGTTAGAGCCTGTAAGTAAGCATTTCACTGTAAGGTCTACTACACCTGTTGTATTCGGCATTTCACTGTAAGGTCTACTACACCTGTTGTATTCGGCATTTCACTGTGAGGTCTACTACACCTGTTGTATTCAGCATTTCACTGTAAGGTCTACTACACCTGTTGTATTCGGCATTTCACTGTGAGGTCTACTACACCTGTTGTATTCAGCATTTTACTGTGAGGTCTACTACACCTGTTGTATTCGGCATTTCACTGTGAGGTCTACTACACCTGTTGTATTCAGCATTTCACTGTGAGGTCTACTACATCTGTTGTATTCAGCATTTCACTGTGAGGTCTACTACACCTGTTGTATTCAGCATTTCACTGTGAGGTCTACTACACCTGTTGTATTCAGCATTTCACTGTGAGGTCTACTACACCTGTTGTATTCGGCATTTCACTGTAAGGTCTACTACACCTGTTGTATTCAGCATTTCACTGTGAGGTCTACTACACCTGTTGTATTCAGCATTTCACTGTGAGGTCTACTACACCTGTTGTATTCAGCATTTCACTGTGAGGTCTACTACACCTGTTGTATTCGGCATTTCACTGTAAGGTCTACTACACCTGTTGTATTCAGCATTTCACTGTAAGGTCTACTACACCTGTTGTATTCAGCATTTCACTGTAAGGTCTACTACACCTGTTGTATTCAGCATTTCACTGTAAAGTTTACACCTGTTGTATTCAGCATTTCACTGTAAGGTCTACTACATCTGTTGTATTCGGCGCACGTGAGAAATAAACTCTGATTTGATTTTATACAGTCAACACCATGTAATCGTACACACTCCTTCTTCCATTCACTTAAAGTAACTGTCCAGTATTTCCAGATTTCTATGAAATATGGCCTATAATTAATTTAAAGTTGTTATTACTAAGTATGTTAAAAAGCAGCTTTCATGTGTTGGAAATATGTGGGAGTACCTCAACAACAAAATGGGGTGGGCGTATACCAGTCATTAAAATATTCATGGAAGTAGACCGCTGATTGGCCAGCTCAGCCAACAAGCCAACATGACATCATGCTCTATGAGGAAATAGCAAGCATTTTTTAAACAATCTTTTTGAGATACAAGTTTGAGGTGGGGTTTTTGAAGTGTTTTTTCTCCAATTTATGTTTTGGCCACATATACTAGTATAGGACAAGTCAACAACATTATTTGGGGTGAGTTAACAGAATATTAACTTGTACAAATATTTAGTGGACAGTTAAAGCCAATTTATGCTTACTCCAGAAATGCGATCCGGAGGCTCTGTACAGAGAGTGTGATGCAATTGCGGAGCCTCCGGAGGCTTGCGAAGGCCAAATCGAGCTAGCGCCGCACTGCGAAGGGCTCCGTATAGCTCCGCATTGACATGATTGGTTGATGGTAGGTGGGGGCAGGAGGTCCTGTATAAATACAATCAAACTTCCTTGACAACTTCCTTCACAGCAGCTCGACTCTGCTCCGCGATGCGCAAGAAGTATGAATGCTCTGACTTCTGTGGAGTCCTCATTGCAGTAAATGCTGTACGGCAACTTTAGATGTCGGATTGACCATGCAGAGCCTTGTACTTTAATATTTTTCTCTCCCTTATCTTTCTGTCATTTAGTGCTGAGGAGGCTCTCTCAACGGTCCAGGCGGTGTGTGAGGAGCTAAAGCAGAAACTGGAGCAGGCCGAGGTGGACAAACGTAGTTATTACCTTAGGACGACCGCAGAGATCGACGACCTATACCGAACCAAGAGCACCCTGGAGGAGCGCCTCATCGAACTTATCAAGTACGACCTAGTCCCTCCTCTGCACTATCCTGAGCGCGGGAAGAAAAAGACAAAGCGACAGCTGAAACTTTGATCTGTAGATCTAAGACAGGCTTTTGTTTAGAAACTGGAAAGGGTGTTGTTGTTTTCTGCCTTCGTTTGGGTGATCAGATAGCAAGGTCTGGTTCTACCCTCTTGGCTGAGTCCTGTGGGGAGTGTTTCTTCTGAGGATGCTCTCCCATAGCGAGCACAGTATGGGTCTTTGTAATGCCATCTCACCACTGACAGTCTCATCTGATGAAAAGGAGGGAGGGAGGGATCTGATGAAAAGGAGGGAGAGAGGGATCTGACAAAGGAGGGAGGGATCTGACATAAAGGAGGGAGGGAGGGATCTGATGAAAAGGAGGGAGAGAGGGATCTGACGTAAAGGAGGGAGGGAGGGATCTGATGAAAAGGAGGGAGAGAGGGATCTAATGAAAATAATGGAGAGAGGGATCTGACAAAGGAGGGAGGGATCTGACATAAAGGAGGGAGAGAGGGATCTGATGAAAAGGAGGGAGAGAGGGATCTGACATAAAGGAGGGAGAGATCTGACATAAAGGAGGGAGGGAGGGAGGGATCTGACATAAAGGAGGGAGAGAGAGATCTGATGAAAAGGAGGGAGAGAGGGATCTGACATAAAGGAGGGAGGGATCTGACAAAGGAGGGAGGGAGGGATCTGACATAAAGGAGGGAGAGAGGGATCTGACATAAAGGAGGGAGAGAGGGATCTGATGAAAAGGAGGGAGAGAGGGATCTGACATAAAGGAGGGAGAGAGGGATCTGATGAAAAGGAGGGAGAGAGGGATCTGACATAAAGGAGGGAGAAAGGGATCTGACATAAAGGAGGGAGAGAGGGATCTGACGAAAAGGAGGGAGAGAGGGATCTGACGAAAAGGAGGGAGAGAGGGATCTGATGAAAAGGAGGGAGAGAGGGATCTGATGAAAAGGAGGGAGAGAGGGATCTGACATAAAGGAGGGAGGGATCTGACATAAAGGAGGGAGGGAGGGATCTGATGAAAAGGAGGGAGAGAGGGATCTGACATAAAGGAGGGAGAAAGGGATCTGATGAAAAGGAGGGAGAGAGGGATCTGACATAAAGGAGGGAGGGATCTGACATAAAGGAGGGAGGGAGGGATCTGATGAAAAGGAGGGAGGGAGGGATCTGACATAAAGGAGGGAGGGATCTGACATAAAGAAGGGAGAGAGGGATCTGACATAAAGGAGGGAGGAAGGGATCTGACATAAAGGAGGGAGAGAGGGATCTGACATAATGGAGGGAGGAAGGGATCTGACATGAAGGAGGGAGAGAGGGATCTGATGAAAAGGAGGGAGGGAGGGATCTGACATAAAGGAGGGAGAGAGGGATCTGATGAAAGGAGGGATCTTTGCCTAGGAGTAGTCCATTCGGAATTCAGAAAGAATCCCAAGATATCAAGGAAGAAGACAGCGAGAGGGGGATATCAGGGAGGAAGACAGGAAGAGGGGGATATCAGGGTGGAAGACAGCGAGGGGGGATATCAAGAAGGAAGACAGTGAGAGGGGATATCAGGGAGGAAGACAGAGAGGGGGATATCAGGGAGGAAGACAGCGAGGGGGGATATCAAGAAGGAAGACAGTGAGAGGGGATATCAGGGAGGAAGACAGCGAGGGGGATATCAGGGAGGAAGACAGTGAGGGGGATATCAAGGAGGAAGACAGTGAGGGGGATATCAGGGAGGAAGACAGTGAGAGGGGGATATCAAGGAGGAAGACAGTGAGGGGGATATCAGGGAGGAAGACAGCGAGGGGGGATATCAAGGAGGAAGACAGTGAGGGGGATATCAGGGAGGAAGACAGCGAGGGGGATATCAAGAAGGAAGACAGTGAGAGGGGATATCAGGGAGGAAGACAGAGAGGGGGATATCAAGGAGGAAGACAGTGAGAGGGGATATCAAGAAGGAAGACAGTGAGAGGGGATATCAGGGAGGAAGACAGAGAGGGGAATATCAAGGAGGAAGACAGTGAGGGGGATATCAGGGAGGAAGACAGTGAGGGGGATATCAAGGAGGAAGACAGCCAGGGGGGGATATCAAGGAGGAAGACAGCGAGGGGGATATCAAGGAGGAAGACAGTGAAAGGGGATATCAAGGAGGAAGACAGTGAGGGGGGATATCAAGGAGGAAGACAGCGAGAGGGGGATATCAAGGAGGAAGACAGCGAGGGGGATATCAATGAGGAAGACAGTGAGAGGGGATATCAAGGAGGAAGACAGTGAGGGGGGATATCAAGGAGGAAGACAGTGAGGGGGGATATCAAGGAGGAAGACAGTGAGAGGGGGATATCAAGGAGGAAGACAGCGAGAGGGGGATATCAAGGAGGAAGACAGCGAGGGGGGATATCAAGGAGGAAGACAGTGAGAGGGGATATCAAGGAGGAAGACAATGAGGGGGGATATCAAGGAGGAAGACAGTGAGGGGGATATCAAGGAGGAAGACAGTGAGAGGGGGATATCAAGGAGGAAGACAGCGAGGGGGGATATCAAGGAGGAAGACAGCGAGGGGGGATATCAAGGAGGAAGACAGCGAGAGGAGGATATCAAGGAGGAAGACAGCGAGGGGGGATATCAAGGAGGAAGACAGTGAGGGGGGATATCAAGGAGGAAGACAGCGAGAGGAGGATATCAAGGAGGAAGACAGCGAGGGGGGATATCAAGGAGGAAGACAGTGAGAGGGGGATATCAAGGAGGAAGACAGTGAGAGGGGATATCAAGGAGGAAGACTGCGAGAGGGGGATATCAAGGAGGAAGACAGCAAGAGGGGGATAACAAGGAGGAAGACAGCGAGAGGGGGATATCAAGGAGGAAGACAGTGAGAGGGGGATATCAAGGAGGAAGACAGCGAGGGGGGATATTAAGAGGGAACAGAAAGCGACAGCTCTCGTCTGCTTATGAATTTTCAGTTTTTTTGGCAGGCATTGCTCTCTCGCTCTTTCTCTCTTTTTCTGTGTCTGGGTGTGTCTCTCTTTCGCTCTCTCTCTCTCTGTGTCTGTGTCTATGTGTCTCTCTCTCTATGTGTGTGTGTGTATGTGTGTGTGTGTGTCTCCCCTATTTGCATAGCTCTCATCCCCTGTAGGGCATAAAACACAATGCCAGCTCCCCTGGGGTGTCCTTATTTAACCACAATCTTTTTTGTTTGTCTTAATTTACTCCTACATTGTTTTATATTCCAACTGCTCATTGGCAGAGAGACGTACAGTACATCAGAACAGGGGGTCGTTGGAAGTGCATGTAAAATTAGATTAGGACAATATAACCAGAATAGCATGAATAATGATTTTGTTGACTTTATTGAGCTCATTTTTACAGGGACAGTACACATGAATCGACGTTTCAGGGAAAGTGATGGTTTTAGCTCGTTTTCAACCGCAGTCCTTGGGGATGTTAGAGAGTCCATGAGCAGGTGGACACTAAGTTTAGTCCTCAAATACCCACAAATCACAAAAATGTATGATTCACTGATTACAAAGAAACCATGCCTAAAGAAACCTCACTGAGCAGACAATATCCTGATTTTGAAGAGGGGAACAACCAGACTGATGTAACCTGCCCTCTAAAGGCATCCGCATGCTTCCCAGCCGGAAGACTTTGTGCAAATATTATGACAACATTTTGTGATGTTTTTGTTAGTTTTGGATTTACTTACGTTTTTTTCCGGTTGTTCGGGCACACATTTTTTTCTTGAGGCAAACCGAAGTTGGTAGCCAAAGTCGACGCCCCTACATCGGTGATTGGTCAACAGTAGGGATTCTTCAGTAAAGTTTTTGTTGTCATTCAACGAGAGACGACTCGTTTTCATGCACATTTAGTCATTGAGAAATACTGTTCCAAACATCTTAGTTAGATGTAAAATCACGTGACTAAGATCTTCTCGTCCAAAACGTCAAAGTTAATATCAGATTTCTTAAATTATCTTAGATTAATTCTGAATATTGTGAGGAAGTGAATGCTGGCTATGGCGTCTCAAAATAGACAAACAGTACTATTGCCTCTTTTTCTGTGTTTTTCAAGTGAATGTCTTTTATTTGAGCACACCTGTTTGGTTCAACGAGCCGACTTCGGCTAGCCGCCAGCGGAACTGAAGCATGCTGACGCCTTAACCGCCCACCTGTGTGTGTCTGTCTTTGGGTGTCTGTCTGTGTGTGTGTTGGTGATCTTTTGGGTCCATTGTACTTCCATGCTGGATCCAAACATAAAAAATGTATTGTGTGTGTGTGTGTGTGTGTGTGTGTGTGTGTGGGTTCCTGCAGGGATAAGGATGTTCTGTGGCAGAAATCGGACGCTCTGGAGTTTGAGCAGAAGCTGTGGGCAGAGGAGCGGTTGTTGCAGGACAAGGAGACCACCCACTGCCTGGGCTGCCAGGCCCATTTCACCTGGTGGTTACGCCGACATAACTGCAGGTGGGCACAGAGAGTGCGCTGACTCACTAGATGGCCTTGTTATGTCTTGTTACAGGAACAATGGACAACATGTTAAGCGCTACTAGCAACACAACCAGATAGCAGAGGAAGAGTAGGCAATGATTTGACTGAGATTTCAACTTGTGTTTTCACACACAATACACTGCCAGTCTTGGCCGAGATTTGGATTAGTGATCAGCGCATGTGTAGTGGAAAAAGGAAGTAAAATCAAACCAATGTTATTTGTCACATGCGCTGAATACAGTGAAATGCTTATTTACAAGCCCTTAACCAACAATTCAGTTTTAAGAAAATTCCCCAAAAAGGGAAGAGATAAGAATAACAAATAATTAAAGAGCAGCAGTAAATAACAATAGCGGGGCTGTATACATGTGGTACCAGTACAGAGTCAATGTGGAGGCTATATACAGGGGGTACCGGTACAGAGTCAATGTGGAGGCTATATACAGGGGGTACTGGTACAGAGTCAATGTGGAGGCTATATACAGGGGGTACCGGTACAGAGTCAATGTGGAGGCTATATACAGGGGGTACCGGTACAGAGTCAATGTAGAGGCTATATACAGGGGGTACCGGTACAGAGTCAATGTGGAGGCTATATACAGGGGGTACCGGTACAGAGTCAATGTGGAGGCTATATACAGGGGGTACCGGTATAGAGTCAATGTGGAGGCTATATACAGGGGGTACCGGTACAGAGTCAATGTGGAGGCTATATACAGGGGGTACCAGTACAGAGTCAATGTGGAGGCTATATACAGGGGGTACCGGTACAGAGTCAATGTGGAGGCTATATACAGGGGGTACCAGTACAGAGTCAATGTGGAGGCTATATACAGGGGGTACCGGTGTCGAGGTAATTGAGGTACTGGCAGAGGAAGCTGTAATGGCAGTGCTTCTATTGCTTTTAGAGCTGACTGGACACGTCAGAGAGAGTCGGTGACTTTGTTTTGTTTGTATCGTGGCTTCCACAGACTTCGGTCTGACTGGTCATTTGAATGTCACTCTTGAATTGATGTTGAGAGAAAAGGTGTTCCGCTCTATTGCACTGTGATACAATAGTTTCCAGAAATTTAGAAAATCTGAGAGGTTTCAGGTTTTGGGTGAATGTTCCACAGTGTTATAATACTACAGTACACTCTTCTTGTTTCAGGCTGTGTGGACGTGTCTTCTGCTACTACTGTAGTAACAACTTTGTGATGACCAAGCACAGTGGGAAGAAGGAGCGTTGCTGCAGGGAGTGTTACTCCCAGCACAGCGCCGTGGTGGAGAGGTTCACCGAGGGTGAGCTGAGCCCCTCCGATACCCAGCCACCTCCCCTCAGTTTTGGGCCTCACTCACCCCCCGAACCAGCCCCCTACAAACCCACTCCCAGGGTTAAAGGTGAGATGTACACACATATGCAAACGCACAAATATCATACCCCCAAAACATGCTAATCTCTCACCATTACCATAACAGGGGAGGTTAGCATTTTTTGGGGGGGTATGATATTTATGCCTCTGTAACTCATCATTATTCATGATTCATTCAGGACTATCCATAATCATGGTAGCATCCGCATTGATGTAGAAGTGTTCATATTATATTCTTATTTACAATAAAAGTGACTCCAAAATGACAATACATGATTTACCAGTCATTGCTATTGGGCACAAAATAATATGAAACACAACCAAAACAAACAAACAGCAAATGCATCCAACAAGTTCGTAGAGTCACAAGCTTGATGAGGTCCTTGTGTGCTAGGAATATGGGACTAAAGACTAAACTTTTGACAACTTTAATACACATATAAGTGAATTTGTCCCAATACTCTTGGTCCCCTCCATGGGGGGGACTTTACAAAAAGTGGTGTGGGGTGCCGGCCACCCCTAGCCTGGTTCCTCTCTAGGTTTCTTCCTAGGTTCCTGCCTTTCTAGGGAGTTTTTCTTATCCACTGTGCTTCTACATCTGCATTGCTTGCTGTTTGGGGTTTTAGGCTGGGTTTCTGTACATCACTTTGTGACATCTGATATAAAAAGGACTTTATAAATGTGATTGATTCTAGGGGTTTACCCTGTTCTGAGCAAAAAGGGAAACATTTTTTAATCTAATTTCTTTACTCTCCATTCTGCTTTACTGCATTCATTTGAAAATGACAAAACTCGCAGCGGAGATTGCGTTTAGATAAACTTTTAGATAAAGTTTGTAAGTGAATTAAACATGTTCAATTGCTTTGATTAGCTTATTCTCTCACTGCCCTGAGTTTAAGAGAAGGGTTTAGCTATCTTGGAATTAAAAACATTTCCAAGAACAAATCCAACTTTATTTTCAAGAATCGTATTTCTTCTTGAGTTATGGTAATGAGCTTGAGTCTGTATTCACGCTCCCGGATCCGGGATGGCTAAGTGCTAGAGGTTAACTATGTATTTTAGACATAAAAGCTGACAGTATCTCATTTTTATCCACATAAAATATGCGTTGAAATACTATCAGAAAGATTTTGGATAATTTTCACACCTTTTCATTTCCTTTAAACCGGTCAAACTTTTGAAATTCCCCTGGTCCCTAAATGGCCTCTTTCTGTGAGAGAAGCAGAAATGAAAAATAAAACGTTACTGATGTCAACTAGATTGTTGATGATGCATTGATCATTCTATAAATGTATGCCCATTATTGTGGTGATCAAGGCTTTCTTTAATATTCTGGACAAGCATCAAGTAATGACAGAATACAAACTGCATCTATCTAATTATAGACTAAGAAGTTGACTAAGAAATAGCCTACCAAATGTCAGAAATTATAAGCAGAAAAATATCTAAATGAGGCTTAAAAGCTATTTTTTCCCCCTGCACAGCCTATTGTTCTGCCATCCCTGAGTAACGTGTGCAGGTAGCCTACATGTTGCCTGGCTACCCAAACTCCTTGCTACGGCCAAACGCTATTCCACACCCACGGACGTTCGTTTCTTCTCCGCAATGAGTCTGGATCCGAGTACCCCCCCAACGATTTCTAGGACGCAAACACCTTCTAACTGTTCTGATTGGACCCAGAAACTGATGGGTTGGGCCAGAGCCAGAACTTTGATACTCTAGTTGATTAGAGATGATCCAATCTCGGATGACTTTGTTTTGTACAACACCCCTCATTTTGAAGTCGCCACAAAAAGTATCTAGCGAACTAAAGTATCTAGTGAACTAAAGTATCTAGTGAACTAAAGTATCTAGCGAACTAAAGTATCTAGCGAACTAAAGTATCTAGCGAACTAAAGTATCTAGCGAACTAAAGTATCTAGTGAACTAAAGTATCTAGCGAACTAAAGTATCTAGTGAACTAAAGTATCTAGTGAACTAAAGTATCTAGCGAACTAAAGTATCTAGTGAACTAAAGTATCTAGTGAACTAAAGTATCTAGTGAACTAAAGTATCTAGCGAACTAAAGTATCTAGCGAACTAAAGTATCTAGCGAACATAATGCAGCGGAATAATTCAGTTTGAGTCGTCAGGCAAGCCTTTTGGAGTAATTGTTTGACAATCGGATAAAAACATCATGACCTGTTGTGTTTATGCCACATTAAAAGGTAGGCTAATACATTTTCAAAGTTAAACAGCATATCTTCACTATTAGGCCCATAAAGACCCTATTAAATGAATAGGGATTTTATAAGTAATTCTATGATTATGCCCATATAAAAAGAGAAGTGCTTGAACATATAGGATATACGTCTACCCAGTGATGCCAACTTAGCAATTTCGTTGCTAGATTTAGCAACTTTTCAGACTACCCTGGCAGCTTATTTTTCAAACAGCACCTAGCAACAAATTTAGCTACTTTAAAAAATGTATTTGTAACTTTTAGCAACTTTTGAAAGGTGACTCAAATGTTAAAATGCATTTTCCCTCTAAATGACACAAAAGCGATTTTCTCTGTCACACAGTCAGTCACAACACACCTGCCTGGCTGAAAAAGTGCATTGTGAGTGATGTTAGCAGCAGGCGCTCAGCTCGTGCACAAGCAGCAGCAGGCCAGCAGCAATTTCAGCAAATTGCAAATCATTGTTGGCAGCAGTAGTACGGGTTCGATGAGCCAAACCCAATGATTATAGTTGGTTACTAATGTTTGATCTTGAACAGAACTTACAACATCAATCAACATGTCTCAATCAAAATTGTACAGCCAGAAGTACAGAAAAGAGTGGGAGTCTGCACCTGAACAAATGTCAAATCCTATTTTTTGCAGAGATGGCCAGTCAATTTGAGTAACGTTATTGTGTATGCTACATAATGACGCAGTTTTACGTCATTACAAATCAACCTGCCTCTAGCAACTTACCCTGAAAATTTGTTGGCAACACTGCTTCTACCTCAGAGGATAGTAGACAGGCTGGTAAGTACATCAAGAGAAAAGCCTTGGTGATCACAATCTGTTGTGCATAAACACACAATGTTATCATAACAATGGCTTTTCTCTGTGTAAAACGTGTATGACTGTCTGGTATTAGAATAGGCATAGGTTTGACTTCCTGTCATGTCTTATGTAGCTCTTATGAAGGCTTTATGAATGTATACATAAGAGGCTACAGTAAAGTGTTACAGGTACATGACTGGTTTGACGTCCTGTGTCCTTTGCAGTGTCGGACCCCAGTGCCAAGTCTGATGACGCGGCCTATGACATCATCACGCAGGAGGAAGTGAATGGGACCTACGACAGTGACTCACTGTCCCAAACAACAGGCGGTTCACTGGAGGGAGAACAGGACACACGGCCACTGGGGGCGCTAGACATGTGAGTGCAACCAGACGTGGACAGATACCTAGCCAAATTAAACACGCCCGCGCGCACACACACAAATGTGTACGTACACATACACACACACACAAATGTGTACGTACACATACACACACAAACACAGCATTCACAGTCCAAGTGTCCAGTCATGACAAACTCTCTCTCAAACAGTCATGTCAAAGCCATGACAAACTCTCTCTCAAATCTCTGAAAGACAAAAAGTTCAGTGTGACCTTCACACATTCTGCTGCCTTCCATTTATGAACACCTGCTGCTGAAATGATTGTAAATGGAAGGCATGAGCAGACCAAGGAGAACCCCAGGAGTAAACAATGGGAGAGAACATGACTGTGAGTTTATGCATCCAGAGGTGCGATTTAAGACATCCACATTTATAAATGTGATTTCTTATATCATCGTCTCCCGTTTTGGAGAATATTCTAATCTCAGATATTGCTTCGGCTTGATTGGACCCTTGTTTGTGAGGGGTGTCGTTATCAAAAAACACACCATGAACAAAGTGAGCGATGTCACCCAAGATCATTCCAAAAAATGTATTTGTGACTCACCGTAGCCATCAATAAGTCACTCTCTTTACAGGTTTCTCAGTCATCTGAGAAACCTTCGAAATATAGAGCTTTACTTGTCACACTTTCACTCTGTATCCTTCTGGTGATCTAGTCGATCCCCCTACGGACCCAAGCCCTAGCTGTACTGGGCCAGGTTACACTGGAGCCAAGCTGAGGCAAGCCTAGCTGTACTGGGCCAGGTTACACTGGAGCCAAGCCTTAGATGTACTGGGCCAGGTTACACTGGAGCCAAGCTGAGCCAAGCCTAGCTGTACTGGGCCATGTTACACTGGAGCCAAGCTGAGCCAAGCCTAGCTGTACTGGGCCAGGTTACACTGCAGCCAAGCCTTAGATGTACTGGGCCAGGTTACACTGGAGCAAAGCTGAGCCAAGCCTAGCTGTACTGACCCAGGTTACACAGGAGCCAAGCCTAGCTGTACTGTTCCAGGTTACACAGGAGCCTAGCTGTACTGTTCCAGGTTACACAGGAGCCAAGCTTAGCCAAGTCTAGCTGTACTGTTCCAGGTTACACAGGAGCCAAGTCTAGCTGTACTGGGCCAGGTTACATATCCACCATACTAGAACCGTGCTGGAAAGGACAATGTGAAAGCAAAATGTGGTCCAGCACAGCACGGTACGGTTCTGGTCAGTCCCATAGTGTTAATCAGCCCAGTAGGTACAGTGGGGCAAAAAAGTATTTAGTCAGCCACCAATTGTGCAAGTTCTCCAACTTAAAAAGATAAGAGAGGCATGTAATTTTCATCATATGTACACTTCAACTATGACAGACAAAATGAGAAGGAAAAAATCCAGAAAATCACATTGTAGGATTTTTAATGAATTTATTTGCAAATTATGGTGGAAAATAAGTATTTGGTCACCTACAAACAAGCAAGATTTCTGGCTCTCACAGACCTGTAACTTCTTCTTTAAGAGGCTCCTCTGTCCTCCACTCGTTACCTGTATTAATGGCACCTGTTTGAACTTGTTATCAGTATAAAAGACACCTGTCCACAACCTCAAACAGTCACACTCCAAACTCCACTATGGCCAAGACCAAAGAGCTGTCAAAGGACACCAGAAACAAAACTGTAGACCTGCACCAGGCTGGGAAGACTGAATCTGCAATAGGTAAGCAGCTTGGTTTGAAGAAATCAACTGTGGGAGCAATTATTAGGAAATGGAAGATATACAAGACCATTGATAATCTCCCTCGATCTGGGGCTCCATGCAAGATCTCACCCCGTGGGGTAAAAATGATCACAAGAACGGTGGTAAAAACTCAACTCGTCGTGTTTGGAGGACAAAGAATGCTGAGTTGCATCCAAAGATCACCATACCTACTGTGAAGCATGGGGGTGGAAACATCATGCTTTCTGTCTGTTTTTCTGCAAAGGGACCAGGACGACTGATCCGTGTAAAGGAAAGAATGAATGGGGCCATGTATCGTGAGATTTTGAGTGAAAACCTCCTTCCATCAGCAAGGGCATTGAAGATGAAACGTGGCTGGGTCTTTCAGCATGACAATGATCCCAAACACACCGCCCGGGCAACGAAGGAGTGGCTTCGTAAGAAGCATTTCAAGGTCCTGGAGTGGCCTAGCCAGTCTCCAGATCTCAACCCCATAGAAAATCTCTGGAGGGAGTTGAAAGTCTGTGTTGCCCAGCAACAGCCCCAAAACATCACTTCTCTAGAGGAGATCTGCATGGAGGAATGGGCCAAAATACCAGCAACAGTGTGTGAAAACCTTTTGAAGACTTACAGAAAACGTTTGACCTCTGTCATTGCCAACAAAGGGTATATAACAAAGTATTGAGATAAACTTTTGTTATTGACCAAATACTTATTTTCCACCCATGACCTGCAGAGGCACAGGAGCAGTGTCCCCAGACGACCCGGAAGAGAATGTACCCACTGTGCAGGACACAGAGATCACCCTTCTCAAGTCTGGAGAAGTCACGTGAGTCTAGAACCTTGCGCGCACAGACACAATTGCACACACACAATCACACATATGTTGGAAATAAAAGCACTACCGTTACAGCTTCCTCTGCCAGCACTTCCTTTTTCCACAATACCTACGCTGATCAAGAAACCAAATCCTGGCCAAGACTGCCAGTGTATTGTGTGTGAAAACTCAAGTTGTAATCTCAGTCAAATCAATGCCTACTCTTCCTCTGCTATCTGGTTGTGTTTGCAGGCTGGTTGTCCCTCTCAGCATCGAAGACATCTCTCAGTTTGGCGATGGCTCCCGAGAGCTCTTTGTCAAGTCCAGTTGCTACAGCGTGATCAACATCGCCGTGGTCGATTGTGGGCCTACCGTGAGTTGGGTGTTCTCCTCGGAGCCCAAGAGCATCTCTTTCAGCGTGGTGTACCGTGAGACCACCGATGTCCCGGTGGAACAGTCCAAGGTAGGACCACTATGGACCAGCTCCGCTCATAGACCAGTGGTCAGTCACTAACCCTGGACCTAAAGAGCTATTGGAGGTACAAGCAGGATTTTGTGCAGTCATCAAGACTAAGATGAGTTGGCCTGTTGCTCTCCAGGGCCGTGATTAGGAGGCCTGTTGCTCTCCAGGGCCGTGATTAGGAGGCCTGTTGCTCTCCAGGGCCGTGATTAGGGGGCCTGTTGCTCTCCAGGGCCGTGATTAGGAGGCCTGTTGCTCTCCAGGGCCGTGATTAGGAGGCCTGTTGCTGCAGATGATCCCAGTAGCTAATAATAACCCTCGTTGAGTCTAAATAGTGTAGGATGATGTTGCCCCTAGACGCTGATCTCTGGTCAGTTTTGCATTTCCCTAACTAATGTTTAAATTCTGGATTGAGAACGGAAAGATTATTCTAAATCTGTACCTGTAGGGGAAGCTTCACCCGAGAGCAGTGTAAATGAGAGAGGAGCTCCCCCTGCTGAGAACAGAACTCTTTATTGACCTTTCACCTAAAGTAGAGCAAGCAGCCTGGTGCAGCTCAGGTAGTCCATTGCACTCCAGGGAATTAACTATGGACTAGAGGTCGACCGATTAATAGGCAGGGCTGATTTAAAGTTTTCATAACAATTGGTAATCGACATTATTGGGCGCCGATTATGACCGATTACATTGCATTCCATGTGGAAACTGCGTGGCAGGCTGACCACCTGTTACGCGAGTGCAGCAAGGAGCCAAGATAAGTTGCTAGCTAGCATTAAACTTATCTTACAATCAATCTTCACATAATCACTAGTTAACTACACATTGTTGATGATATTACTAGTTTATCTAGCTGGTCCTGTGTTGCATATAATCAATGCGGTGCCTGTTAATTTATCATCGAAACACAGCCTACTTCGCCAAACGGGGGATGATTTAATAAAAGCGCATTCGCGAAAAAAGCACAATCGTTGCACGAATGTACCTAACCATAAGCATCAATGCCTTTCTAAAAATCATTACAAAGATGTAATTTTTTTAAAATCTGCATATTTAGTTAAATAAATTCATGTTAGCAGGCAATATTAACTAGGGAAATTGGGTTACTTCTCTTGCGTTCATTGCACGCAGAGTCAGGGTATTTGCAACAATTTGGGCCGCCTGGCTCGTTGTGAACTAATTTGCCAGAATTTTACGTAATTATGGCATAACATTGAAGGTTGTGCAATGTAACAGAAATATTTAGACTTGAGTTGCCACCCGTTCGATAAAATACGGAACGGTTCCGTATTTCTGTGTTTATTATATTATAATTAAGTCTATGATTTGATATTTGATAGAGCAGTCTGACTGAGCGGGGGTAGGCTGCAGCAGGCTCGTAAGCATTCATTCAAACTTTACTGCGTTTGCCGACAGCTCTTAGCAATGCTTGATTCACACGCGGTTTATAACTTCAATCCTATCAACTCCGGAGCTAATGCTGGCAATACTATTGTGCCTATTAGAACATCCAATAGTCAAAGGTATATGAAATACAAATGGTATAGAGAGAAATAGTTGACGCGTTGTAATTCCAATAACTACAACCTAAAACTTCTTAACTGGGAATATTGAACCTCCAGCTTTCATATGTTCTCATGTTCTGAGCAAGGAACTTAAAACGTTAGCTTTTTTACATGGCACATATTGCACTTTATTGCACTTTACTTTCTTCTCCAACACTGTGTTTTTCCATTATGTAAACCAAATTGAGCATGTTTCATTATTTATTTGAGACGAAATAGATTTTATTTCTGTATTATACTGTATTAAGTTAAAATAAGTGTTCATTGTTCCTTCAGTATTGTTGTAATTGTCATTATTACAAATATATATAAAAACCGTCCGATTAATCGGTATCTGCTTTTTTTGGTCCTCCAATAATCGGTATTGGTGTTGAAAAGTCATAATCGGTCAACCTCTACTATGGACAGGCCTAAATGTAAATGCTTCTAATGGAAACAATTATGAAAAGCAACATGCATAACCATGGTAACAGGTGAAAGGGAACCCTTTAAAGCATGGGTTCCTAAACCTTTTGGGACCACCACCCCATTTTGACATCTGAACATTTTCGAGACCCGATCCATTTGAAAAAAAGTATGTAATTAACAGTCAATGTAAAAAATATATATATTTGGGGCTATGACAGAAAATTGAAAAACATTCTAACAGTATTTCTGATTGTCTTCTCAACTCATGATCCATACTTTTATTGTGGGGATATAACAGTCAATCTCAAATTAGTCTTACGTAATGTATCTTATCTCACCACCACTAATGAGATGGGTGTGCTTGATGCATGTCGCGTCAGAGCTTCTCAAAGTCAGGGGGCGTGGTCGACAGTGAGCACCTCATCTCTGCTGTCACATCCAACCTGGATTGATATTTGGTTTTAATGCAGACGAGAGCACTGATAAGAGCTGGCGAAGGGTAGCCTACCATGAGTTTTATGGTGCTTTCAAGACAGCTGGGAACTCTGAAAAATAAGAGGTCAAAACATGACATCAGTGAACTTTATTATTGTTATTATATTCTTTTTTTTATACCCCCAATTTTGTGGTATCCAATTGGTAGTTACAGTCTTGTCCCATCGCTGCAACTCCCGTATGGACTCGGCAGAGGTGAAGGTCGAGAGCCATGTGTCCTTCAAAACACGACCCCGCCAAGCCGCTCTGCTTCTTGACACAATTGGACACCTTCAAAATTCTTGTCGTAGGAAACATGTACACCTGGCAACCGTGTCAGTGTGCATGCACTCGTCCCACCACAGGAGTCGCTAGAGCACGATGGGACAAGGACATCCCGGCCTGCCAAACCCTCCCCTAACCCATACGACGCTGGGTCAATTGTGAGCCGGTGGAGACAGCCTAGAATTGAACGTAATGCGCCAATGTAAACTCAGATTTTGATATAAATATTAACTTTATCAAACAAAACACATGTATTGTGTAACATGAAGTCCTATGAGTGTCATCTGATGAAGATCATTAGGTTGCATTATGTTTGATTTGATAGAAGGGTTAAAACTCAAGCAGGGAGTTACATTCTGTTTTTCAGGAACTCAGGCTAGTGGCTGGTGGCTGGTGGCTAGTGGCTACAATATGGCAGCAACTACAAAGATGATTCTACATCATCACAGAAAACACTGATTGTTTTTGCTCCAATGCAATCTGTTAGGGACAGCGTCCTGCTTGTGGAACTGCAATATATGTTACAACTGACAATAAATATTTGTGGGAATGTTCGTTTAAAACGTCACAAGGTTTTCATTTCAGCTGTTTAAAAGTAGAGAGATAGGCTACATCATCATGGTTCAGAAGAGGTTGAGTAAAGACTGAAACGTAAACGGACGGGGAGTGTGAGCAGTAGCTACATAGTGTGTGTAAAATAACACGAGCAGAACGTGGTCCGGATCCTTAGCTTTGAGAAAGAGGTTTCCATAGGGACAGGAGAGGGCGGGGGCTAAAACTCTCAATAAAATAACTTTGGGTTTTGAATGGTCACCTAAAAGAAGGGCTCCCCCACTTCCCAATTCCCAATTAAATGAACCTATCAGATTACAACAAGACTGAAGATTGGGGCCTCTTTTTGAACATGAACTTTAATATCTCAAATATAAACGGCTCCACATCGACAATATTATCACTGAGTGTTATAAGCTAGGACTTATTCTCGTGTTCTCGTCTCAGGTGCTGATTCCTCTGACTCGCTGTAACTCTCACAAAGAGACCATCCAAGGCCAGCTGAAAGTCAGGAACCCTGGTCTCTACACTCTCATCTTTGACAACTCCTTCTCAAGGTATGATACACCACACACCTTTATTATTAGAATTACCCTTGTAGTCAGTCGACACTCTTTACCTCTCCTTGTGCTTGTGTAGAGCAGAACGTTATCCCTTCTCAGCGAACGATAGGCAAAACAGTCACGTTCTTAACCGTAACCACACTGAAACCCACCTTCTCATGGCAGTGTGCTTCTGTAGAACATCTATCGCTAGCATCAAGTCAGTCTCCAGTTCCCATGTGCCCTTGTGGTGAAGGATGACACAGCTCTCTGAAGCACTGCAGTACTATGAAGTTGCTTTATGAGGGTTTCATTTTTGTTGCAAAATGTTATATTGTTCTATTTCTTCACTACAACCCTGACAGGTTCATCTCAAAGAAAGTCCTCTACCACTTGACAATCGAGAAGACGATTATATACGATGGGAGTGACTTCTAAGTCTGGATAATGGATACTTACGCAGGGTGGAGGTTATAGTTTTTTTTCAAATGCGTATTTGTTTCTGGATGCCCCACCAAGTACACTATTTTATGTTTGGTTTTGCTCTTATATATATATTTAAAAAAAAAAGTTTTTGTTGGATCCCTATATTTTTAACACTAATGTTTTTATGTTTTGAGTGTGTTGGTCATGTTTTAGTTAGAGCACTACAGACATGGTGGTTGTTTTGAACTAATGGACTCTTCACATAGAGTATGTGGTGAAACAAACGTACAGATGTAGGGTCTTAATTTGATTACCCTCTTGCAGGAGAACTTTCATGAAATGTAAAACCTGTTGTGTATTTGAGGCTTAAAGAGGCTTCTAAAGTTTGTTGTTTCCACTTTTACATTTCAGACTTGATTTTCCCTTACAAAAATCTATCAAACCCTAAAGAAATGCCAATTAATTATAATTCACATTTTCTGTTGCTGCAGGATTATTTTCCTGCTGTAGCAAACGGGGTCCAAATTTAGATCCTACATCTGTAGGAAAACCAGGAATTCAAAACTTAACCACAGGTGAAGAGTTAAAAGGGTAGCCTTATGAGTTCACTACATGGTCTTGTTAAACAGAGATAGAGAGGTTATTGCGTACACATTTATACAATGTTATTAGCTATGATTGTTTTCTATCATGGACTAACACAGTGTCCACAAGTAAGATGACACTTATTGAGCAACTGCTCACATTGTAATCACACAATACAGAGGACAATACTGAACAAAATAGCATATTTTTCATGCTACAAAAACATGAATAATGTTAATAAAACAAGTACAGCTAGACTACATTATGTTTAGGAGGAGGCAGTTACTTTGTGTCATCCTCAAATGCTGCCAGGCTGAAGGGAAGATAATTGTGTGGGGGGAAAATGGGCACTAAGTAATACAAGAGATTGAAAGCTTTGCTACCAATTGCTTGTGTCTGTGGGAGCTTTTGAAGCCTTCTGTTTAAACGAATTGAACTCAGACTCATGGGTTATACACTATAGAGGAACTCTCTTCGACCGTTAATAGGCTTTCCTCAAGTTTTTCCATAGTTTCAAGATTTCAAATGAAAGACTGCAATATTTATTTGAATGTAAAAAGCACGTGGGGAGCATTTATATCCCAAAAGGATCGTTTTTAAGAAATCAATTTTCAAATGGTTTTGATGCAAAATAATGTTTAATGATAATTTCATTAAGATAACTGCAACATAATAATTTGGTTGTATTGCTTCAATATTATACAGCACACTATCAACTAACATGATCTATTACTGTGACCTATAAGAACAATGTCACTTACTGACAAAGCAAGTGCCAACTTTTGCCTATAGGAGATAAGTTCCCCTTCAACATAGTTTTGAATTATGTTTTGATTACAAAAGACACATATAAAATTGCACTTTAAAGAAAAAAAATTACGATTTTCCAAGTGTGGATTTACACGTGTTTTGCATAGCCAGTTCTTGCTATAGTCCGCATCTTTGAGAATACACTGCTGTGCCCAGGGCTTATACTCTTTTGTGTTTAGGCTATCCTCCCTGAGCACCTCAAGGCATAGTGTAGTGTACCACGGCAAGCTTATGTTTGTGTAAGGTCTCTTTGGATAAGATCTGGATTGAGCATAACAGCAGGCCTATAGATTATATACCATCATAGGAATATGATTTCGTTATGTTTCGTTATAAGGGATTTTAGTATTTTGTTATAGCCATACATTTTAGATACCGTGTATAAATAGGACATCTGTTTTTTTGTTCTTGTAAGGATCATAAGTGTTGATATTTTCCTTTGTATGTATTATAGTATCTGAAAGCAATAAGGAATGACATCTCAGTCATACCATCAGTCAAGGAGGCGACCAATGTTCTTCACTAATGAAGCCAGCTCTGGGGTGAATTTTCCTTTAGTACAGATCTAGGATGAGCTTCCCCTCCACCAGTCATAACCTTAACCCTTAGTGAGGAAAATTTCAACACTGACCCAAGATCAGATTCTAGGGGCAACTTCACCCTACCTACACCAATGGGGCTCAGTAACTACATCGAATGCTGCTTTTACAGAGAACTGTTTTCCATTTTTATTGGGAGCTTTTCTTTTGTATTTTATAAGTGGTCTAAATGTGTGCGATTTGTATACAAAGCCTCATATTTTCTCTACAGTTTTGCACTTTTGGATTGAATTTAGCAATAATAATGATTTACAATGTCACAAGGAATAGTATTTTGATAGTACTTTCTGGTGTTTGTAAAAGTGATTGTGCAGGGAAAAATATCCTATCTTTTTTAACAAACTGAGGGCTTTCAAGTCTGCCACCAGCATCATGTGACTTCAGTGAAATCCACATGACCCTATTCTTTATCTATGCAGTCACTATGATGTAAAAACATGTACAGTTCAACTTAAAAATAAAGTTTGTTAATGATGTCACTCTCTTCCTCCTCCTAACTCCTCACACCTGTTCCAGGTTGGAAGTCTTTAGCCCTGTTTATATCTGGTGCTGGTATCTGGTGCTAACATGCACTGGGTATAACATGCATCTTGTCCACATTCTGATTGGGCTCACAGTTTTAGACAGAAGTATTCAATTAAGATATGCATTGTGATCTGATTGTGATCAGATCTTCCTTACCACCTCCAGAGGATCCATTGTATCTTGTCGTTTGGAACTAGACTTGGCGCTCCGGTACCCCTACCTACATGGAATCATAGACTATCGTATCCACGCAGCTTGGGGGCAGCCGTGACAACAAGATGAGGCGAAAATGTGCATTGATGTGTGCGCCGGAGCTACCAGGCCATTAGTGAATTAAGTGCGCATTGTGCTTTAATGTTAATGTATGTATTGACTTCTAAGATTAAAATAAAGAGGAAAATCAACTGTGTACATTCCAGTCTACAGGTGATCTGTCCAAAGTGGAAATGGCCCTAATTACACCCCACACATGCTTACAGAAATGTCCAATGATGCACAAGAAAAGACTGGAATACAGTCGGACACTGGGTTTAACGCACATAAGGCGCAGTAAACCCACAATAAAAGTTTACATGGGTAGTGTTAGATGTGATAATCAAATTTCAAACAGATTCTAGCTTCAGTAATGTGACTTTGTAGTGTAGACCGCCGGTGGCACGCGCAGGCTCCGACGCAGCGGAGATATGGTTTTAGATGCATCCCTCCCTTCTTCAGCGCATGTCATTGGAGACTTAATTAAATAGACGGCAGTTCAGTGAGAGTGAACGGTTTGCTGAGTTGATCTGACGCATTCAAACAGCATCGAACACTCAAGATGCGTGTCCTTCTCTATTGGATTATTTTCGTGACGTCTTTGGCTCCATCTGTAAGTATTTGAAGTGCTTTCTTCCACAATATGACTTACTGTACACAGATGTTGAGGACCGTATTGTGCATGCATTAGCCTCTAAAAGTGTAAACAACTGCCGAAGCATTGACAATTAGGGTACACGCATGTATACAGAATAGGTTATCGCCTACATGTTTTGGATAACTTAAAATGTCACGTGTATGATGAAGAAATACGCTGTGTACAAAACATTAAGAACACCTGCTCCTTCAATGATATAAACTGACCAGCTGAATATAGGTGAAAGCTATGATCCCTGATTGATGTCCATTGTTAAACCCACTTCAATCAGTGTAGATGAAGGGGAGGAGACAGGTTAAAGAAGGATTTTTTAAGCCTTGAGACATGGACTGTGTATGTGTGCCATTCAGAGGGTGAATGGGCAAGACAATATTTAAGTGCCTTTGAACAGGTTATGGTAGTAGGTGCCATGCTCACAGCTTTGTGTCAAGAACCGCAACACTGCTGGGTTTTTCATGCTCAACCATTTCCAGTGTGTATCAAGGATGGTCCACCACACTCAGTGTACACTTTCATTCATCCCTTTATTTCCTTTTTTGAAATATCAAACTTTGATGTAGCTGTGTATAAAAAATATATGTATTATTTTTACCCCCTTTTCCTACCCAATTTTGTGGTTACGATCTTGTCTCACCGCTGCAACTCCCCAACGGCTCGGGAGAGGTGAAGGTCGAGTCATGCAGCCTCTAAAACGTGATCCGCCAAACCGCACCTCTTAAAACCCACTTGCTTAACCCGGAAACCAGCTGCACCAATGTGTTGAAGGAAACACTGTTCAACTGATGACCGAAGTCAGCCTGAGGCAACCGGCCCACCACAAGGAGTCGCTAGAGCGTGATGAGCCCATTATAATTCATTTGAAAGACTGCAAGGAGATAGCTATATCAAATTTTAAGTGTGTGTCTGTACATGTGTTTTGCGTGTGTTTGCGTGTTTGTGTGAGTGTGGAGGGGTCTTTCATTGGCGTAATTAAATCCATGGCACGAAAGCCCCATAATGAATGAGTTTGTGCTGACACTGATTGTCTTCTAATAAGCCCTGCTCCTCCCCTCTATAGG
Organism: Oncorhynchus mykiss; assembly: GCF_013265735.2. Lineage (NCBI taxonomy): Eukaryota > Metazoa > Chordata > Actinopteri > Salmoniformes > Salmonidae > Oncorhynchus > Oncorhynchus mykiss. Next base: position 13,351,484 of record NC_048565.1, on the reverse strand, counting down.
GAAATTATAATTAAAGTAATTCTTCAAGGTTAATGTTAATCCCATGGGACTACGTGGTATCTGCAGAGTAATGATGTGATTTATTAATGAATGTTGTTTGTGCCACAAGGCAGTCACCCTATATCCACATTTTGAAGTGTAGCCAGGCTATTAAATGAACTGTATCTCAATCATGAAATTAAAAGTAGACTGTGTTCCCATATAAAAGTAGGATTTGTGTTAGCCTGGTGGTCCCAGATCTGTTTGTGCTGTCTGTTTGCAGACTCCTATGGCTGATGTGTGGCAATGACAATGACCATATAGCCTAGTAGTTGACAAGACAACACAATTAGATCTTGGACCACCAGGCTAGGTTTGTACTAAATTGTTGTTGGAATATACTGGTCATATATGACCGTGTTGGCTTTCCTCTTCCTCCACATGGGTGGGCCTATGGTAGCCCCGGGGCCAGTCTGTTTGTGCTATCATGCCAACTCCTTGTCATGCCAATGACAATGTCGTGTTCAGCTTTTCAATGACAGCTATGTCGTTTGCAAGAGCACAAACAGATGGGACCAGGCTAGGCATACGGTGCTCTGATTTAACTAGAACCAAGGGTGATGTTGTCTCCGTCAAAATGAAATGTGATCAGTGAAAATTAAATGGTGTTCTTGGCCCATTCACTTTTGCAGAGACACCTAATAACCTATCTCTGGTCCACAACGTTAGTGTGAATTTCTCCATGCTCATTAACAACCTTGATTAGGAGCTCACACTAACGACATGGACCAGAGCTAAAAATAGCCAAGCAAATACTCTATGTTCAGCTTGGAGGGTTATGACTGATTCCACTAGCCATTAGAGTCTGGTTACCAATGAACAAACTTTATCTCCAAAGGTTTATGTATGTGACATCTGCCAAATTAAAACCATATTCCTGTCCCAAGCTAACAGTATGACAGTGTGTGTGTCCAGGATAATAATGGACAGAGTGATTACCTAACTAAGCTTGGTGGTGACAACAGAGTGATTCACTAACTAAGCTTGGTGGGGACAACAACAGTGTGATTACCTAACTAAGCTTGGTGGTGACAACAGAGTGATTACCTAACTAAGCTTGGTGGTGACAACAGTGTGATTACCTAACTAAGCTTGGTGGGGACAACAACAGTGTGATTACCTAACTAAGCTTGGTGGTGACAACAACAGTGTGATTACCAAACTAAGCTTGGTGGTGACGACAGTGTGATTACCTAACTAAGCTTGGTGGTGACAACAGAGTGATTACCTAACTAAGCTTGGTGGTGACAACAGAGTGATTACCTAACTAAGCTTGGTGGTGACAACAACAGTGTGATTACCTAACTAAGCTTGGTGGTGACAACAACAGTGTGATTACCAAACTAAGCTTGGTGTGACAGCAACATTATGATTGCCGAACTAAACTTGGTGGTGACAGCAACAGAGTGATTACCAAACTAAGCTTGGTGTGACAACAACATTATGATTACCAAACTAAGATTAGTGGTGAAAACAACAGAGTGATTACCAAACTAAGCTTGGTGTGACAACAACATTATGATTACCAAACTAAGCTTGGTGGTGACAACAACAGAGTGATTACCAAACTAAGCTTGGTGGTGACAACAACCGTGTGATTACCAAACTAAGCTTGGTGTGACAGCAACATTATGATTGCCAAACTAAACTTGGTGGTGACAGCAACAGAGTGATTACCAAACTAAGCTTGGTGTGACAACAACATTATGATTACCAAACTAAGCTTGGTGGTGACAACAACAGAGTGATTACCAAGCTAAGCTTGGTGGTGACAACAACAGTGTGATTACCAAGCTAAGCTTGGTGGTGACAACAACAGTGTGATTACCAAACTAAGCTTGGTGGTGACAACAACAGTGTGATTACCAAACTAAGCTTGGTGGTGACAACAACAGTGTGATTACCAAACTAAGCTTGGTGGTGACAACAGAGTGATTACCAAACTAAGCTTGGTGGTGACAACAGTGTGATTACCTAACTAAGCTTGGTGGTGACAACAGTGTGATTACCAAACTAAGCTTGGTGGTGACAACAACAGAGTGATTACCAAACTAAACTTGGTGGTGACAACAGTGTGATTACCTAACTAAGCTTGGTAGTGACAACAGTGTGATTACCTAACTAAGCTTGGTGGTGACAACAACAGAGTGATTACCAAACTAAACTTGGTGGTGACAACAGTGTGATTACCAAACTAAGCTTGGTGGTGACAACAACAGAGTGATTACCAAACTAAGCTTGGTGGTGACAACAGAGTGATTACCTAACTAAGCTTGATGGTGACAACAACATTGTGATTACCAAACTAAACTTGGTGGTGACAACAACATAGTGATTACCAAACTAAGCTTGGTGGTGACAACAACATAGTGATTACCAAACTAAGCTTGGTGGTGACAACAACAGAGTGATTACCAAACTAAGCTTGGTGGTGACAACAACAGAGTGATTACCAAACTAAGCTTGGTGGTGACAACAACAGAGTGATTACCAAACTAAGCTTGGTGGTGAGATGTGACTGCTCGTCTCTTACCTCATTCCATTCCGATGACCCAAGACCTCTAACTGCAGCATAACGAGAAATAATTCTAAACACTGATAATAATAACAACAACAACAATAATAATTATAATATGGGTCTCTCTGGTTATCTGTTCACCCTCTCCTGTTCTCTCTCTCTCTCTCGCTCTCTCTGTCACACATGAATTAATATACTGGAGACTATACATCCCTCTCTCTCTCTCTATTTCGTTCTTTCGTTCTCTTACTTTCTCCCCCCCTCTCTCACTCTACAATCGCAGATTTGGCGAGAGTGGAACGTTCCATTTACCGTCTGGAGTTATTTGTCAAGAGAGCTCTCTTATTTGTCCATCTCTATGGCTACGTTCCAAATGGTGCTACAGTACCTCTCTGCCCCCATGGAAACATCTGTAGAATTTCAGGAACACACACACACACACATCTGTCTATCTTACCCTCTTCTCTCTCTCTCTCTCTCTCTCTCTCTCTCTCTACTCCAATGTTTCCCACAGTTGTGTCAAGTTGGCCTGATGTTCTTTGGGTGGTGGACCATTCTTGATACACACAGGAAACTGTTGAGTGTGGGGGGGAAAAAGCAGCGTTGGCCTGGCCATGCTACCATACCCCGTTCAAAGACACTTAAATATTTAGTCTTGCCCATTCACCCTCTGAATGGCACTCATACACAATCCATGTCATAATTGTCTCAATGCTTAAAAATCCTTCTTTATCCTGTCTCCTTTAACAAGTGATATCAATCTTTCACCTGGATTCGCCTGGTCAGTCTATGTCATGGAAAGAGCAGGTGTTCTTAATGTTTTGGATACTCAGTGTATATTTCCTCTGTGGAATTGTGAAAATAATGATAATGCTCTGTTAGTGTAAGAGCTGTTGGAAAAGACCACCTGAAATGTTAGCCTGTTTTGGTGGGATGGAGTTTTGGCCTGCCTGGTGACATCACCAGTAAATTAGTTAATAGACCAATAAGAAAAAGAGTTCCAAACCTCTCTGCCAATAACAGCTAGTTTTCAGTTTTCCCCTCCCCGCTCAGGCAACTTCCAAACAGTCCTAGCAAAATTCTCTCTTAAGAAATACATTTTTGCTAAGAAGCTATTTTTGTTTATTTTTGACCATTTTAATTGAAAACATTTACAGTAAGATACTTAATTGTTACCCAGAAATGATTTGATCTATATTTAACTAGGCAAGTCAGTTAAGAACAAATTCTTATTTACAATGACGACCTGCACCGGCCAAATTGTGAGCCGCCCTATGGGACTCCCAATCACATCCAGTTGTGATACAGCCTGGAATTGAACTAGGGTGTCTATAGTAAGGCCTCTAGCACTGAGATGCAGTGTCTTAGACCACTGCACCACTCGGGAGACCCGTATTAACATACAAACTGCTACATTGAAACATTAACCGCTCTTTATCCCTCTTCCTCTGAAACATTTCTGTAGTCAGATTGAGACAGAAAGGCAGTGCAAACAAAATAACCAGGTAACTGGGTCAAGTATTACAAAAATTACTAAAAAGTGTTTTTACCGACAAAGTTAGAAGTTGAGCATTGAACTCCACCATGATATCTGACTGATTTTATTCAATTGTAGCACTTTGCTCTTCACATCAGAACATTTGGTCACATTTGGCAATGCACCCAGAGCGTTGGGCCAGTAACTGAAAAGTTGCTGGTTCCAATCCCCGAGCTGACAAGGTAAAAATCTGTTGTTCTGCCCCTGAGCAAGGCAGTTAAGCTGCTGTTCCCCCTGGGTGCCGAAGATGTCGATTAAAGCAGTCCCCCGCACCTCTCTGATTCAAAGGGGTTGGGTTAAATGCGGAAGACAGATTTCAGTTGTACAACTGACTAGGTATCCCCCTTCCCATACACCCTTAATATGGTATGACATCAGATTGTATTTGTCACGTGCTTTGTAAACAACAGGTGTAAACTAACAGTGAAATTCTTACTTAAGGGTCATTTTCCAACAATGCAGAGTTAAAGATAAGATAAAAATATAAAATCAAATTAGAAATAGTGACACAAGGCATAAATACACAGTGAATAACTATAACGAGTAAAAAAAATAACATGGCTATATACAGGGAGTACCAGTACCGAGTCGATGTGCAGGGGTACGAGGTAATTGAGATAGCTATGTACATATTATAAGGATTTGTGAAGCATCTTTAAAGTGCTTATGAAGATGTTATGTATGCTACATAAAGCCTTTAAAAGTTGTAATGCCTAAAGTGGGACTGAAAGTTTCTATTGGGTAGCCTTCATTTGAAGAGTGAAGAATTGACAGGAAACAGGAAAACAAAATGTAACCTTTTTCAGTGACAAGACTGACATATGGATGTGTGTATGAGAGAGACCCCGACCAACCTGTGAGTTATCTACACTTTTCTACTCCAGGGAGATTATGTCGTCGTTGTGCCTCGGCTTATCCAAAGAAATAAAGTCCTTTATCAGAATCAACGTGACCTGGTTTTTCAAAACGACAATTATCCATTTTATAGCAACTGCCAAACCAGGAGACAATAACGTCTGGTGGGAAATATTCCCATATGGTGAATTTGACAAGCGTGTTACTGACACACACATGTTGTTATTGTTGATGATATTGTTGTAATGAAGCCAATAAGAGCAACCAGTGTAAATGCTCTACACAAACAAGTTCAAAGGTCAATTACAGTAGTGATGTGGTTAGCATTAGCTCTCTTAGCGTTTTCCAACATGACCGACAACATGACCTGCATATCTTACAAATGTAAACATAAACCCTGAGATTATTTTAGTTGAAGTGACTATGCCACTAACTACATCATACAGAACACACATTGCTCTCCTCTTCTGGTATCCTTTTTTCTCTACTCTTCTACCCAGAGACTTGTAATTACCTAGTTATTAACCCTACTAACCTAACAGTGATCCAGACAAACACAGAGTGACTCTACTCTGCTTATGCTCAGTTCCATATTGATCCCTAGACCCTAACCCCTAGCCCTACACCTTAATCCTAACCCTTAGACCCTACACCCTAGGCACTACTGTAGATCTGAGAGGATTGGATAGATGGAACCAATAGGCCTATGGCAACCAATTAGAACCAATAGACCTATTGCAACCAATCAGAAGTGATTACCGTAACGCTGCTATGTAGCCAATCCTCTGAGATTAAGACAAGTGTCTAGGGGGCGATATGGAATTCAGAGTGTGTCGGTAAAAGCCACGAAACTGTCCGTGTCTGAAATCTGTCTTGCCTACTACTTACTAAAATTATAAGCTAACTATATAAGCTAACTTTTTTTGATGAATTTAAGCAAAATTCCCCAAATTAACTCCCCATGGAGAACTTCCAGAAAATGTCCGGAAATTTCCAGGAAAGTTTCCGACCCTTTGCAACCCTAGTCAAAATCGAGGGAAAGATGAACAGAGCAAAGTACAGAGAGATCCTTGATGAAAACCTGCTCCAGAGCGCTCAGGACCTTAGACTGGGGTGAAGGTTAACCTTCCAATATTACAACGACCCTAAGCACACAGCCAAGACAACACAGGAGTGGCTTCGGGACAAGTCTCTGAATGTCCTTGAGTGGCCCAGCCAGAGCCCAGGCTTGAACCCAATCAAACATATCTGAAGAGACCTGAAAATAGCTGTGCAGCGACGCTCCCCATCCAACCTGACAGAGCTTGAGAGGACCTGCAGAGAGGAATGGGAGAAACTCCTTAAATACAGGTGTACCAAGCTTTTAGCGTCATACCTAAGAAGAATCAAGGCTGTAATCTCTGCCAAAGATGCTTCAACAAAGTACTGAATTAAGGGTCTGAATATTTATGTAAATGTGATATTTTCATTTTTAATACATTTGCAAAAAAACAACTGTTTGTGCTTTGTCTTTTGTGTGTAGATTGATGAGGGGAAAAATACAGGTTAGAATAAGGCTGTAATATAACAAAATGTGGAAGAAGTCAAGGGGTCTGCATACTTTCCAAATGCAGAGTATGTCCATCCACACAACCACTCAACATATCCTAAAACTAACAATTCCACAAACATACTCTCACACACGGAAATGGAAGAAATATGCGTGTGTTGCTTCCTCCAGTCCTCCGTTCACGCAGGCACACGCGCACACGAACGCAGGCACACGCGCACGCGAACGCAGGCACACGGGCTCACGAACACAGGCACACGGGCGCAGGCACACGCGCACACGAACACAGGCACACGGGCACACGAACGCAGGCACACGGGCGCAGGCACACGCGCACGCGAACGCAGGCACACAAAATGTTTTCCCCGTACCTGCTTAGCCTTGTAAAGAGCACTGTATATATTATACTTCCCACCTAGAAGATAATGGTTTCATATGTCTGGTTACTTTATCTGATCATCCAGGCACCACACAATCATCTCTGCAGGTGTAACTGAGCATCAGACGCTTAATATTCAGGCTTTCCTAACTTGAAATTCATAAAACTCTTATCAACATTTGCATAAAATAACACACCAACAGTAACTCTTGAACCGTTCAAATTAGTCACCAAACCAACTTTCACATATTCAGGCTATCTTGTCCACCGCCACAAAAATACTTTTTAAAGAGCTGAAGCAAGTCACACAATTTTACTTCATGGAAAATGACCATCTAGTTTATATGTATATCTTAGATGCTTTTATAAAACGCAATTTATTTTTAGAAGGACTGTAGGTAAAGGGACTGTAGGTAAAGGGACTGTAAGTATAGGACTGGGTGTATAGGACTGGATGTATATGACTGTACAGTAAGTATAGGCAGATAGATTGATGGAAAGATAAACTATAGTAGATAGATCCATAATCGGCATCTAATGTCAAGGTACAGGTACTTAGTAATTCAGAGCAGTCTAGGCCTAAGTTAAAGGGCTCTAAGGGTTTGCCTATGTACATATTGACTTCAGGCGACTTGGCATGACAATGACCTGCGACCCTAATTGAAACGAATGTGGCATTTAGAGAAAACTTAATGAATTAATGTCTCTCGCTCGCACTTCCTTTCACCTGTCTCAGTAACCTACAACACAAGGCCAAATCTACACTGGAGTTGCTTACCAAGAAGACAATGAATGTTCCTGAGTGGCCGAGTTTGACTTAAATCTACTTTAAAATATATGTCAAGACCTGAAAATGTTTGTCTAGCAATGATCAACAACCAATTTGACAGAGCTTGAAGAATAAAACAAAAACAAAAAAACTGGCAAATGTTGCACAATCCAGGTTTGGAAATCTGTTAGATCCGTGACATACCTAGTCGATGTCCAATAGTACGAGGGAATTGAGGTAGACGTGTACAGTTGAAGTCAGAAGTTTACATACACTTAGGTTGGAGTCATTAAAACTCGTTTTTCAACCACTCCACAAATATCTTGTTAACAAACTATAGTTTTGGAAAGTCGGATAGGACATCTACTTTGTGCATGACAAGTAATTTTTCCAACAATTGTTTACAGACATTATTTCACTTATAATTCACTGCATCACAATTCCAGTGGGTCAGAAGTTTACATACGCTAAGTTGACTGTGCCTTTAAACAGCTTGGAAAATTCCAGAAAATGAATTAATAGCTTTAGAAGCTTCTGATAGGCTAATTTACATAATTTGAGTCAATTGGAGGTGTACCTGTGGATGTATTTCAAGGCCTACCTTCAAACTCAGTGCCTCTTTGGGAAAATCAACAGAAATCAGAAAAGACCTCGGAAAACAAATTGTAGACCTCCACAAGTCTGGTTAATCCTTGGGAGCAATTATCAAACTCCTGAAGGTACCACGTTCATCTGTACAAACAATAGTATAAACACCATGGGACCACGCAGCTGTCATACTGCTCAGGAAGGAGATGCGTTCTGTCTCCTAGAGATGAATGTACTTTGCGAAAAGTACAAATCAATCCCAGAACAACAGCAAAGGACCCTGTGAAGATGGTGGAGGAAACAGGTACAAAAGTGTCTATATCCACAGTAAAACGAGTCCTATATCGACATAACCTGAAAGGCCTCTCAGCAAGGAAGAAGCCACTGCTCCAAAACCGACTTAAAAAAGCCAGATTACGGTTTGCAACTGCACATGGGGACAAAGATCGTACTTTTTGGAGAAACGTCGTCTGGTCTGATGAAACAAAAATAGAACTGTTTGGTCATAATGACCATCGTTATGTTTGGAGGAAAAAGGGGGAAGCTTGCAAGTCGAAGAACACCATCCCAACCGTGAAGCACATCGTCATGTTGTGGGGGTGCTTTGCTGAGGAGGAACTGGTACACAAAATAGATGGCATCATGAGGTACGAAAATGATGTGGATATATTGAAGCAACATCTCAAGACATCAGTCAGGAAGTTAAAGCTTTGTCGCAAATGGGTCTTCCAAATGATCAATGACCCCAAGCAAACTTCCAAAGTTGTGGCAAAATGGCTTAAGGACAACAAAGTCAAGGTATTGGAGTGGCCATCACAAAGCCCTGACCTCAATCCTATAGAAATGTTGTGGGCAGAACTGAAAAAGCATGTGCGAGCAAGGAGGCCTACAAACCTGATTCAGTTACACCAGCAATCCTACCAAATACTAATTGAATGTATGTAAACTTCTGTCCCACTGGGAATGTGATGAAAGAAATAAAAGCTGAATTAAATCATTATCTCTACTATTATTCTGACATTTCACATTCTTTAAATAAAGTGGTGACCCTAACTGACCTAAGACAGGGAAGCTTTACTGGGATTAAATGTCAGGAATTGTGGAAAAACTGAGTCTAAATGTAGTTGGCTAAGGTGTATGTAAACTTCTGACTTGAACTGTACATATAGGTAGGGGTAAAGTGACAATGGGATAGATAATAAACAGTAGCAGCAGCTTATGTGATGAGTCAACAGGGTCATTGCAGATGGTCCGGGTAGCTATTGGTCAACTATTTAACTAACCATTTAGCAGTCTTATAGCTTGGGGATTGAAGCTGTTCAGGGTTCTGTTGGTCTTGTTGGTTAATTTTCCTTTCTCTGACATTCGGGATACAGACTCTGTCAATGTCAAGTTGTTTTGTGTTCTTTTTTTCCTTGGGAATAGCCACCTTCAAATTTCAAAAATGTCATTTCATCTGGGTGCACTTAAAATGAATAATAAAATGTGCAGACATCTCAGCTAGTAGATAACATTCATTACTTTCTTCAATAGCCATTCAGGTGGGTTCTGGAGGGAGACGTGAGTGTTCTTCCATACACTTAAGAGAAGAATGATTGGTTTTGTTTCTATGGTTTCAACTTTTGGTTCAATATTTGCCTCACTTTCTGTTTCTCTTTCTCTCCCCGACCCATCTCTCTCGCCAGGATCTGTCCAGTCTGCACCCAGACTGCGAGTATATATTACAGCTGGAGAGAGAGGAGCGGCATTGTCTTCAATACATCGCAGAGCATGACAACAACCACAGTACACTAGGTATCCATGTCACTATCGTCTTAGAATGAGCCATTACATTTTCTCACTCTCCAGTTTACTGCTCATCTCAATGAATAGTCAGTCATAATATGATATACAGTATGTTCACATGTAAACATGAGAGTCTGGCATTGAATAAATGGTTTATAGACAATAGTTTGTTGAAAGAGCAGATTCCAAAACGATTCTAGTGTAAAAGTAGTAAGTGTATTATAAAATAACAAAAGAGAGGAGCTACAGTGCATAGTTGAGGTGATCTATCCCTTTAAGGCCTATATACTGGGCATAGTTGAGGTGAGCTAGCCCTTTAAGGCCTATGTACAGGGCATAGTTGAGGTGAGCTATCCCTTTAAGGCAGGGGTGTCAAACTCAAATACCCAGTGGGCCAAAATGTAAAACCTGAACAAAGTCACGGGCCAACATTGAACAAATTAACCTTTTAATATGGACCCAAACAAGTTTTGCTTTAACATTGAATATGGAACAAGCATCGCTTATTACCATACAATATATAATTTAATAGTGGAGACATGCAAAATCGAATTTCAAATGAAAAAACACATCAATGGCATTAATTTATTAAATAAATAAAATTTAAATAAAAATTGTATGCCTCTTTTCTATTTGCAGCCTTCTGATTTAAATACCAAAATAAACTTTTTCCACTGGCTAATAATTTTACAAATAAAATGATAATAAATCAATCAACCATTCAAGCCCATGCCTTGTAGCAAGAAAAAGTGCATAAAGAAAACATTAATTATTGCACACTGGTCTAATCTGATGTGCCCAAGCCAGATACCTGGCATCTCTTCTTGGATGCTAGTTCATCAATGTCTGGGCTCAAGCTCTGAGCTGAAGAAATCCTCAGTATCGAGCGAAGATGTTCATCAGTCAGACGTCTCCTGTGAGTTGTTTTGGTCATCTTCATCGAGGAGAAAAGTTGCTCGCAGAGATAAGTGCTGCCGAACATGGAGAGCATCTGAGCAGCTTGGGTGCGGAGATGAGGCATTGTGTCAGGGATGAACCGTGGAGACTGTGCGGCGCCCACAGCATCATACTTTGACTTCAGCGTGTCGTTGAACTGGAGTTCAATCAGCTCCATTTGGATGTTGGTTGGTGCATTTTCCACATCAACTGCGAAGGGATTACTAAGCAGTTCAAACTTGCATTTCTGGGCATCGAAGTCGGCAAATCGCCGGCTAAACTCAGCGGCGAGAACACTGAGTTTTTCAGCAAACTGTGCGCATGGGAACACGGCGGTAGAGATCTGCGCTTTTATGGATTGGCAGCAGGGAAAATGGCAAGGGTTTCCTTGCAGCATCTGATTCTCCCACAGGCACAGTTTAGTTTTGAAGGCCCTCACTGCAGCGTACATGTCTGTGATGATGCGCCCCCGCCCCTGAAGCTGCAGGTTCAGCGCATCGAGATGGCTCGAGATGTCACAGAGAAAGGCCAGCTCACACAGGAACTTTTGCTCCCGGAGCTCTGCTGTATCCTTCCCTTTGGTTTCCAGGAATTGACATATTTCCTCACGCAGCTCGAAACATCTGTTCAGTACTTTTCCTCTGCTTAGCCATCTCACCTCTGTGTGATACGGCACGTCTGCGTATTCCGAACCACACTCCTCCAGAAAAGATTTAAATTGGCGGTGATTTAGACCTTTGGCTCTTATAAAGTTAACTACCTGTGTTACTGTGGTCATAACATGTTCCATCTTTAGGGCTTTGGCACACAGTGCTTCCTGATGTATGATGCAGTGGTAAACAGTTAGCTCACCTGCACAGTTCTCTTCCCGCATCTTCTCCCGAACCATGCCCACCAGTCCACTCTTTTTACCGCACATCGCTGGCGCACCATCTGTCGTTAATCCAACGAGTTTATCCCACGGCAGCTTTATTTCAGTTACACATTTGGAAACCTCCTCAAATATTTCATTTCCTGTGGTTGTGCCATGCATTGATTTGAATCCTAATAGCTCCTCCGTAACACACAGATTTGAGTCCACTCCACGGATGAAGACTGACAGCTGAGCAGTATCAGATGCGTCGCAGCTCTCATCCACAGCGAGGGAGAACGCAACAAAATCTTTTCCCTTTTCCATCAGCTGGTCATACAGATTGGTGGCAAGATCACATGTGCGATCAGCTACTGTGTTCCTGCTCAGGCTCACGTTTGAAAATGCTTGTTTTTTCTCTGGGCATACGAGGTCACAAACCTTCATCATGCACTTTTTCATGAACTCTCCCTCATTAAAGGGCCGGGCTGATTTTGCGATCTCTGCTGCCACTATATAACTAGCCTTTACAGCAGCCTCGCTTTGGGATGTGGCTTTTTTAAACATATTCTGTTGTGAAACCAAACTTCTTTTCATCTCCTCTACTTTCTGGCTCCTTTGAGTCATGTCCAGGTCCTTGTATTTGTCATGGTGTTTCGTTTCATAGTGTCGTCTAATGTTGTACTCCTTACTTACAGCCACGTTGACTCCACAAACAAGACAAACAGGTTTGTCTTTTACATATGTAAACAGATATTCTGCCTCCCACTTGTCCAGAAAGCTCCTGTTTTCTGCCTTTCTTTTCGCCATTTTTGGGAAGGGTTAGCTCGCTGACAGTTGTAGCGTCTATGTTGCTATGACTACTGTCACAGAGGAGAGAGCGTTTCTGGGTCCTGTCCTGATTGGCGCGCGAAAACAGCAGAGCATTATGGGATTCGTAGTATTAGTGGTGAATGCGCTGTATAATACCGGCGGGCCAGCTCTAGTAGTAATTTGGTATTGTCTCGCGGGCCAAATATAATTACCCCGCGGGCTAAATTTGGCCCACGGGCCAGAGTTTGACACCTATGCTTTAAGGCCTATATACAGTGCATAGTTGAGGTGAGCTATCCCTTTAAGGCCTATATACAGTGCATAGTTGAGGTGAGCTATCCCTTTAAGGCCTATATACAGTGCATAGTTGAGGTGATCTATCCCTTTAAGGCCTATATACAGTGCATAGTTGAGGTGAGCTATCCCTTTAAGGCCTATATACAGTGCATAGTTGAGGTGATCTATCCCTTTAAGGCCTATATACAGTACATAGTTGAGGTGAGCCAACCCTTTAAGGCCTATATACAGTGCATAGTTGAGGTGATCTATCCCTTTAAGGCCTATATACAGTGCATAGTTGAGGTCAGCTATCCCTTTAAGGTCTATATACTGGGCATAGTTGAGGTGAGCTATCCCTTTAAGGCCTATATACTGGGCATAGTTGAGGTGAGCTATCCCTTTAAGGCCTATATACAGTGCATAGTTGAGGTCAGCTATCCCTTTAAGGTCTATATACTGGGCATAGTTGAGGTGAGCTATCCCTTTAAGGCCTATATACTGGGCATAGTTGAGGTGAGCTATCCCTTTAAGGCCTATATACAGTGCATAGTTGAGGTGAGCTATCCCTTTAAGGTCTATATACAGTGCATTCAGAAAGTATTCAGACCCCTTCCATTTTTTCACATTTTGTTACATTACAGCCTTATTATAAAATGGATTAAAATACTTTTTTTCCCCATCATCAATCTACACACAATACCCCACAATGATAAATAGAAAAACAGGTGTTTAGACATTTTTGCAAATGTATTATAAATAAAAAAACAGAAATACATGATTTACATAACTATTCAGACCCTTTGCTATGAGACTCGAAATTGAGCTCAGATGCATCATGTTTCCATTGATCATCCTTGAGATGTTTCTACAACTTGGAGTCCACCTGTGGTCAATTCAATTGATTGGACATGATTTGGAAAGGCACACACCAGTCTATTCAAGGTCCCACAATTGACGGTGCATGTCAGCGCAAAAACCAAGCCATGAGGTCGAAGTGACCAAGAACCCAATGGTCAATCTGTCAGAGATTCAGAGTTCGTCTTTGGCGATGGGTGAACCTTCCAGAAGGACAATCATCTCTGCAGCACACCACCAATCAGGCCTTTATGGTAGAGTGGCCAGACAGAAGCCACTCCTCAGTAAAAGGCACATGACAGCCCGCTTGGAGTTTGCCAAAAGTCACCTAAAGGTCTCCAGACCATGAGAAACAAGATTCTCTGGTCTGATGGAATCAAGATTGAACTCTTTGGCCTGAATGCCAAGCATCATGTCTGGAGGAAACCTGGCACCATCCCTATGGTTAAGCATGGTGGTGGTAGCATGGGGGATGTGGGGATGTTTTTCAGCGGCAGGGACTGTGAGGCTAGTCAGGGAAAGATGAATAGAGCAAAGAGATCCTTGATGAAAACCTGCTCCAGAGCGCTCAGGACCTCAGACTGGGGTGAAGGTTCACCTTCAATGAGGACAACGACACTAAGCACACAGCCAAGACAAGGCCGGAGTGGCTTTGGGACAGGTCTCTGAATGTCCTTGAGTGGCACAGCGCAGAATGCTCAATGAGGTTAAGATGAATCCTAGACTAACAGAAATCTCTGGAATATGCTAACATCTCTGTTGACAAGTCTACGATACGTAAAACACTAAACAAAAACGGTGTTCATGGGAGGACACCACGGAAGAAGCCACTGCTGTCCAAAAAAACATTGCGGCACTTCTGAAGTTTGTATAAGTGCACCTGAATGTTCCACAGCACTACTGGCAAAATATTCTCTGGACAGATGAAACTACAGTTGAGTTGTTTGGAAGAAACACACAACACTATGTGAGGAGAAAAAAAGGCACAGCACACCAACATCAAAACCTCATCCAACTGTAAAGTATGGTGGAGGGAGCATCAGGGTTTGGGGCTGCTTTGCTGCCTCAGGGCCTGGACAGCTTGCTATCATCGACAGAGAAATGAATTCCCAAGTTTATCAAGACATTTTGCGGGAGAATGTTAGGCTATCCGTCCGCTAATTGAAGCTCAACAGAAGTTGAGTGATGCAACAGGACTACAACCTAAACACAGTAAATCAACAACAGAATGGCTTCAACAGAATAAAATACGCCTTCTGGAGTGGCCCAGTCAGAGTCCTACCTCAACCTGATTGAGATGCTGTGGCATGACCTCAAGAGAGCGGTTCACACCAGACGTCCCAAGAATATTGCTGAACTGAAACAGTTTTGTAAAGACGAATGGTCCAAAATTCCTCCTGACCGTTGTGCAGGTCTGATCCGCAACTACAGAAATGTTTGGTTGGGGTTATTACTGCCAAAGGAGGGTCAACCAATCTCTCTCTCTCTCTCTCTCTCTCTCTCTCTCTCTCTCGCTCTCTCTCTCTAAGGTTGTCTACCGTTCTGGGACTCTGTGGTGTGCTGGCCATATGCTGCAGTTGGTGAGATGATCAACACAACCTGTCCTGCTGTCTTCTCTTTTTGGGGGAATAACACAGGTGCAGGTGACATTTGTGTATGAGTTCACATAGTGGGTGGTACAGTACAATGATATACAGGTAATATGTTATGGTTTTTCTCTTATACAGTAATTATCTTCGTCCGTTTTCCACTGGCTTTCAATCCCTGTCAGTCACAGTGACTGACAGCCCATAGTCCCGCCCCTCATGGGGGTTCTGTTTCTCATCCCCGGTGACCCCTAACCTTTGGCCTCTACCTCAGCAGGGTCAGTCAGCAGAAACTGCACCAGCATCGGATGGTCGCGACCCTTCCCCCCGTACCACACAGCCTGTAGTGTGGGCGACGACGTTCCCATTCCAGAGGTGAAAGAGAGTTTAGAGATAAGGTTCAGGGGTAGGGTTGCAAAGGGAGGGTATATTACTGGAAACTTACCAGTAAACAACCAACATTTTGGTAACTTTCAAGGAATATATGAATTTATCGATGACATCTAGTGGCCTTTTTGGGTATTTATTACAAAATTATTACAAGTGTCTGTAATTATCTCTGGCCCTCTGTGTGGCCCCATCACATGTAAAATATATATAACATCAAATAAGATCATTTAAAAATGTATTTAAAATACCATGATAAAGCTGTAAACATTATCCTAAATATAAACCATCAATGTAGTGAACACCATTGGTTTTCAGGGTTTCATAGTCAAATAATGGTATGGTGTTTAACATGTCAATGTTGTAAATGTTTTGGGGCCAAACTGGTGGCAGTTGTGAAAAAAACCTATAGTTGGAAATCTCATTCAAGTCATGGGACTGATATTATCATCATGAGCAAAAGCAATTGGTTTTCTACCCAAAGTTGCAAAGACAATTTTATAAAACACAAGAGACCAGAAACATTTATAAAAGGGTGTGGTGGCAGTAGCAGGAACAGCGACATCTAGTGGGCAACACTTGGTACTGTCACACTCATTTATGGTAAAGATTGCAAGTGACTTCAATGGCTAATTTCTCTGAACAGGGGGGATAAAAGTCACCATGTTCAAAGGGAGTGCATTACAAAGGTTGAATTATCAATACTCTAAGCAACAGCTCCATAATACTTTCAATCAATCAAATGTATTTAAAAAGCCCTTCTTACATCAACAGATGTCACAAAGTGCTTATAGGTAAACCTAGCCTAAAACCACAAAGAGCAAGCAATGCAGATATACAGTAGACGCACGGTGGCTAGGAAAAAAAACTAGAAAGCAGGAACCTCGCTGTGCCTGTGGAGATTAAAAGAGTACGTGGCCATTAAGACTAGACTGTTCCTCAAGATGTTCAAACGTTCCTAGATGACCAGCAGTGTCAAATAATAATCACAGTGGTTATAGAGGGTGTAACAGGTCAGCACCTCAGGAGTAAATGTCAATTGGCTTTTCATAGCCAATCATTCAGAGGTCGAGACAGCAGATGTGGCAGAGAGAGATGGAGGGTTAAAACATCAGTTCCGGGATAAAGTAGCAGGTCCGGTGAACAGGTCCGGTGAACAGGTCCGGTTCCATAGCAGCAGGCAGAACAGCAGAAAGGTCGACTGGGGAAGGGGACAGTCAGGAGTCGTCAGGCCAGGTTGTCCTGAGGCATGGTCCTTGGGCCTAGGTCCTCTGCGAGCGAAGAGAGAGATGGAAGAATTAGAGGAAGAATGCTTAAGATCACACAGGAAACCAGATAAGGCAGGAAAATTTCACCAGATAAGACAGACTAACTCTTTGGGGGTGGTGTAACGTCAGTGACTTGACTTCTGTCAAGACTTGATGCACCCCTCCTAGGGACGGCATGGGAGAGCACTAGCAAGCCAGTGACTCAGCCCCCCTGCTCTTAAATATAAGTCAAACTAAATGCATGCTTTTCAACCGATCACTGCCTGCACCTGCACTACTCTGGATAGTGTTTCAGGAATTATTATCTTATCTGTTTCTAACTACAGAAACGATTTCAGAATAATCTGAGTGGGTGTCATGGTTTGCTGAAATGACATGGAATGACCCCAGAGCCTCAGAGCTGATTTAGGATCAGGTCCCCCTGTTCATATAATTGTACTTATTATGATCTAAAATAGAGAACTGATCCTAAATGAGCACCCGTACTCTGAGAGGCTTCATGAGTACAGGTCCTGGTGTCAAGTGGGAGTGCCGATATAAGATCTGTTTGTTTTTAGATCATAATGAACAAAAGTATATGGACATGGTGAAGCTGATCTTAGATCAGTTCCACTACTCTGAGCCTGAATATGGGTTCTGATCTCTATGTGAAACCTATGCAGGACTCCTACTTTGCCACTGTCAAGCTGATCTACACCATTGGTTACGGCACCTCCCTGGTCTTCCTCTTCATCGCCGTGGTGATCCTATTGCTCTTCAGGTAGGAGGAGGTCAAAGGTCACAACAGGAGATTGTTTTGAGGTCGTTGTTGGGTGAAGAAAAATAATGGCTAGAATTTGCATACTCTACTGTAATACAGTAGAGGGGGGTGGCATACTAAAGCCGAGTGGTATAATTTATGATCTCAGTAACAAACACCTGCTAACGCCAGCACGCACTCTCTCTCTCTCTCTCTCTCTCTGTCAATTCAATTTCAATGTAAGGGCTTTATTGGCATGGGAAACATATGTTAACAGTGCCAAAGCAAGTGAAGTAGATAAACAAAAGTGAAACAAACAATTAACAGTAAAAATGACACTTCCAAAAGAATAAAGACATTCAAATGTCATATTATGTCTACAGTGTTGTAATGATGTGCAAATAGTTCAAGTACAAAAGGGAAAATAAATCAACATAAATATGGGTTGTTTTTACAATGGTGTTTGTTCTTCACTGGTTGTCCTTTTCTCGTGGCAACAGGTCAGGTATTCTGCCACTGTGTACTCTCTGTTTAGGGCCAGATAGAATTCTAGTTTACTCTGTTTTTTGTTATTTCTTTCCAATGTGTCAAGTTATAGTTTTTTTGTTTTCTCATGATTTGGTTGGGTCTAATTGTGCTGCTGTCCTGGGGCTCTGTGGGGTGTGTTTGTGAACAGAGCCCCAGGACCATCTTGCTTAAGGGACTCTTCTCAACATATTATTGTTTCTAAACCTGAGGCTCCCCTATTGTTGTACTATTCTCCTTGACCTAATTTTAATGTCTTTCAATTGTTGGTCGAGAAGTGTGGTCCTTCGTCCTGACAGTGTTTTGTGTGTGTGTGTGTGTGTGTGTGTGTGTGTGTGTGTGTCCTCTGTCCTGACGGTGTTGTGGGTGTGTGTTCTTTGTCCTGACGGTGTTGTGTGTGTGGTCCGTTGTCCTGACAGGGTTGTCCTGACAGGGTTGTGTGTGTGTGTGTGTGTGTGTGTGTGTGTGTGTGTGTGTGTGTGTGTGTGTGTGTGTGTGTGTGTGTGTGTGTGTGTGTGTGTGTGTGTGTGTGTGTGTGTGTGTGTGTGTGTGGTCCTTTTGTATTTGTATTTATTATGGATTAGCTGTTGCCCATTAGCAGTTGCCAAGGCAGCAGCTACTCTACCAGCAAAATTAAGGCAGTTATACATTTTAAAAACATTACAGTACATGCTCCGAGTGGCGCAGCGGTCTAAGGCACTGCATCTCAGTGCAAGAGGGATCACTACAGTCCCTGGTTCGGATCCAGGCTGTATCACATCCGGCTGTGATTGTGAATCCCATAGGGCGGCGCACAATTGGCCCAGCGTCGTCCGGGTTTGGCTGGGGTAGGCCATCATTGTAAATAAGAATTTGAACTTAACTGACTTGCCAAGTTAAATAAAGGTTAAATATGAAATCATAACAGATTTCACAACATAAATGTGTGCCCTCAGGCCTCTACTCTACTACCACATATTTATAACACAAAATCCATGTGTGTATAGTGTGTATGTTATCATGTGTTTGTATGCATGTTTCTATGTTTGTGTTGCTTCACAGTCCCCGCTGTTCCATAAGGTGTATATTTATCTGTTTTTTAAATCTCATTTTACTGCTGGCATGAGTTACTTGATTGGAATAGAGTTCCATGTAGTCATGGCTCTGTAGTACTGTGGGCCTCCCATAGTCTTCTGGACTTGGGGACTGTGAAGAGACGTCTTGTGGGGTATGCATGGGTATCCGAGCTGTGTGCCAGTAGTTCAAACAGACAACTCAGTGCATTCAACATGTCAATACCTCTCACAAATACAAGTAGTGATGAAGTCAATCTCTCCTCCACTTTGAGCCATGAGAGATTGACAACAGACTATGATCTATAATGTCAAAAGCCGCACTGAAGTCTAACAAAACAGCCCCCACAATCTTTTTATAATAAATTTCTCTCAGCCAATCATCAGTCATTTGTGTACATGCTGTTCTTGTTGAATGTCCTTCCCTATAAGTGTGCTGGAAGTCTGTTGTCAATTTCTTTACAGTAAAATAGCATTTTATCTGGTCAAACTCAATGTTTACTAAGGGTTGGTAACAGGCTGATTGGTCGGCTATTTGAGCCAGTAAAGGGGGCTTTACTATTCTTAGGTAGATGAATTACTTTTGCTTCCCTCCAGGACTGAGGGCACACACTTTCTAGTAGGCTTAAGTTGAAGATTGTCCTGATGGTGTTGTGTGTGGTCCTTTGCCCTGACTGTGTTTTGTGTGGGTGTGGTCCTTTGCCCTGATGGTGTTTTGTGTGTGCGGTCCTTGGCCCTGATGGTGTTTTGTGTGTGCGGTCCTTGGCCCTGATGGTGTTTTGTGTGTGTGGTCCTTTGCCCTGACTGTGTTTTGTGTGGGTGTGGTCCTTTGCCCTGATGGTGTTTTGTGTGTGTGGTCCTTTGCCCTGACTGTGTTTTGTGTGGGTGTGGTCCTTTGCCCTGATGGTGTTTTGTGTGTGCGGTCCTTGGCCCTGATGGTGTTTTGTGTGTGCGGTCCTTGGCCCTGATGGTGTTTTGTGTGTGCGGTCCTTGGCCCTGATGGTGTTTTGTGTGTGCGGTCCTTGGCCCTGATGGTGTTTTGTGTGTGCGGTCCTTGGCCCTGATGGTGTTTTGTGTGTGCGGTCCTGGCCCTGATGGTGTTTTGTGTGTGCGGTCCTGGCCCTGATGGTGTTTTGTGTGTGCGGTCCTTGGCCCTGATGGTGTTTTGTGTGTGCCCTGTGGTCCTTGGTCCTGACCATGCTTTGTGTTTGCCCTCTGGTCCTTGGTCCTGACACTGCTTTGTGTTTAACCTGCGGTCCTTGGTCCTGACCGTGTTCTGTGGATCTTCCCAGGAGGCTTCACTGTGCCAGGAACTATATTCACATCCAGCTGTTTGTCACCTTCATGCTAAAGGCGGTGGCTGTGTTCATCAAGGACGCCACACTATTCGCCAGCGACGACACCAACCACTGCACCCTCTCCACCGTAAGTCAACCACTGCACCCTGTAAACCATAAATCAACCAATGCACCCTGTCCACCGTAAATCAACCACTGCACCTTCCACTTCCCACTACTGTTACCTCTCTTTCTCAGTCTTCCTTCCCATGCCCTCTCTCTCTCTGATTGTCTCTCTCAATTACCTCTTCCCTGTTTTTCCCCTCTCTCCAGGCAGCCTGTAAGGCATCAGTGGCCTTCTGTCACTACTGTGTTATGACTAACTTCTTCTGGCTCCTGGTTGAGGCCCTCTACCTCAACTCACTGCTCCTCTCCTCCTTCCACCACTACCGTCGCTGCCTCTTGGGCTTTGGCCTGCTGGGCTGGGGTAAGCACTTTCCACCTCGCCCCTGTCTGTCTGTAGTAATTCCTTTAGTTCATTTAAGACCCATTTGTTTATGTGGCTTGGGTTCGTGGTGTGTCACTATTCAAATCCTGTTTGATATTCATTCCACTATGCACTTTTAGAATGAATTCAAATGAACTCAAACTGTGCAAAACAAAACATCACTTGCTTACTATTTTTAAATGGCACAAATAACTCTCTACATAGATGGTTCCATAATGAAAGTTTACTCCTAAGTTAAACTTATTGGCCTGTGGCAATTCTCACTGGTATTTTGGATTGGATTAAGAGTTGAATAATATATTTTTCCCCCCTATGCTGTCTAGTGTTGCATGCTTATTACAGTTATTAATCATCTGAGATACAGATTTTTTCTTCAATGAGGTGCCTCCTTGATATGCATATGAATCAACAGATTGATAATTAATAGTTCTGTCACCATTTCTCCCGCAATCGGACCATGATGCACATTCTGCTGAGATGTGAACAGCAGGTGTTTCCCACTCAGTTAATGAAATGCTTAAATACATTACTTTTACCATTTCAATGCTTGGTCCTTAGACATTCAGGTGTATTTAACTGAAGCAGAACGGGGAGTAGGTTACCGAGAAGTTCTAGAAAAACCTGTCCAGCTACTGCAAGTAGTACTTAGTTCTATGTTCTCCATAATTACTCAGTAAGTGCTACATCTCAGCATATAATTGTTACATTCCACCGACTAGTCCAAAATGTACATCTTATTTTCTATAATTACTATATGTCACTCATGTTCAGCCAAACAGCACATTCCTTCTTCCATCTTCACAAACTTTTACATTTGCCTCCACTCATTACATTAACGTTATGATTTTACATGAACATGTTTCCTTTTCAAGTTGATTCTTGGCCTTACTTTTTTAGGTGTACCCATCATCTTCACAGTCATATGGATTGGGTCCAGGGTGTATTTTGAGGATACTGAGTGAGTATTACTCTGTCATTCTCTCACAGTACTGTATAGTGCATTTGGACCCCTTCACATTTTTACATTACAACCTTATTCTAAAATTTATATAAATGATTTATTTTCCTCAAACACAATAAATACCCCATAATGACAAAGCAAAAACAGGTTGTAACGGGTGTCGTCTTCTGAAGAGGAGGAATCGGAGTGCAAAACACTAAACAGAAAACAACTACCCACAAAAACCATGCGGGAAAAAGCTACCTAAGTATGGTTCCCAATCAGAGACAACGATAGACAGCTGTCCCTGATTGAGAACCATACCCGGCCAAAACAAAGAAATACAAAACATAGAAAAAAGAACATAGAATGCCCACCCAAATCACACCCTGACCAAACCAAAATAGAGACATAAAAAGCTCTCTAAGGTCAGGGCGTGACACAGGTTACAAAAAAATTACAAAAAAACTTTATCTAAACTCAGCAAAAAAATGAACGTCCCTTTTTCAGGACCCAGTCTTTCAAAGATAATACGTAAAGATCCAAATAACTTCACAGATCTTCATTGTAAAGGGTTTAAACACGGTTTCCCATGCTTGTTGTAATGGGTTTAAACACTGTTTCCCATGCTTATTGTAATGGGTTTAAACACTGTTTCCCATGCTTGTTGTAATGGGTTTAAACACTGTTTCCCATGCTTATTGTAATGGGTTTAAACACTGTTTCCCATGCTTGTTGTAATGGGTTTATATACTGTTTCCCATGCTTGTTGTAATGGGTTTAAACACTGTTTCCCATGCTTATTGTAAAGGGTTTAAACACTGTTTCCCATGCTTATTGTAATGGGTTTAAACACTGTTTCCCATGCTTGTTGTAATGGGTTTATACACTGTTTCCCATGCTTGTTGTAATGGGTTTAAACACTGTTTCCCATGCTTGTTGTAATGGGTTTAAACACTGTTTCCCATGCTTATTGTAATGGGTTTAAACACTGTTTCCCATGCTTATTGTAATGGGTTTAAACACTGTTTCCCATGCTTGTTGTAATGGGTTTATACACTGTTTCCCATGCTTATTGTAAAGGGTTTAAACACTGTTTCCCATGCTTGTTGTAAAGGGTTTAAACACTGTTTCCAATGCTTGTTGTAATGAGTTTAAACACTGTTTCCCATGCTTATTGTAATGGGTTTAAACACTGTTTCCCATGCTTATTGTAATGGGTTTAAACACTGTTTCCCATGCTTGTTGTAATGGGTTTATACACTGTTTCCCATGCTTATTGTAATGGGTTTAAACACTGTTTCCCATGCTTGTTGTAATGGGTTTATATACTGTTTCCCATGCTTGTTGTAATGGGTTTAAACACTGTTTCCCATGCTTATTGTAATGGGTTTAAACACTGTTTCCCATGCTTGTTGTAATGGGTTTATACACTGTTTCCCATGCTTATTGTAATGGGTTTAAACACTGTTTCCCATGCTTGTTGTAATGGGTTTATATACTGTTTCCCATGCTTATTGTAAAGGGTTTATACACTGTTTCCCATGCTTATTGTAATGGGTTTAAACACTGTTTCCCATGCTTGTTGTAATGGGTTTATACACTGTTTCCCATGCTTGTTGTAATGGGTTTAAACACTGTTTCCCATGCTTATTGTAATGGGTTTAAACACTGTTTCCCATGCTTATTGTAATGGGTTTAAACACTGTTTCCCATGCTTGTTGTAATGGGTTTATACACTGTTTCCCGTGCTTATTGTAAAGGGTTTAAACACTGTTTCCCATGCTTGTTGTAAAGGGTTTAAACACTGTTTTCCATGCTTGTTGTAATGAGTTTAAACACTGTTTCCCATGCTTATTGTAATGGGTTTAAACACTGTTTCCCATGCTTGTTGTAATGGGTTTAAACACTGTTTCCCATGCTTGTTGTAATGGGTTTAAACACTGTTTCCCATGCTTATTGTAATGGGTTTAAACACTGTTTCCCATGCTTGTTGTAATGGGTTTAAACACTGTTTCCCATGTTTGTTGTAATGGGTTTATACACTGTTTCCCATGCTTATTGTAAAGGGTTTAAACACTGTTTCCCATGCTTGTTGTAAAGGGTTTAAACACTGTTTCCCATGCTTGTCCAATGAACCATAAACAATGTATGAACATGCACCTGTGGAACGGTCGTTAAGACACTAACAGCTTACAGACGGTAGGCAATTAAGGTCACAGTTATGAAAACTTAGGACACTAAAGAGGCCTTTCTACTGACACTGAAAAACACCAAGATACCTGCTCATCTGCAAGAACATACCTAAGACATGCTGCAAGGAGACATGAGGACTGCAGATGCGGCCAAAGCAATAAAGTGCAATGTCCGTACTGTGGGATGCCTAAGACAGGGCTATATGGAAACAGGGCGGACAGCTGATCATCCTAGCAGTGACAGACCACGTGTAAACACCTACACAGGATTGGAACATCCGAACATCACACCTGCGGGACAGGTAGAAGATGGCAACAACTGCCTGAGTTACACCAGGAACGCACAATCCCTGAATCAGTGCTCAGACTGTCTGCAATAGGTTGAGAGAGGCTGGACTGAGGGCTTGTAGGCCTGTTGTAAGACAGGTCCTCACCAGACATCACTGGCAAAAACGTCACCTAAGGACACAAACCCACCATCGCTGGACGAGACAGGACTGGCAAAAAGTGCTCTTCACTGACGAGTTGCGGTTTTGTCTCAACAGGGGTGATAGTCAGATTTGCGTTTATCGTTGAAGAAATATGCGTTACAAGGCCTGTAATCTGGAGTGGGATCGATTTGGAGGTGGAGGGTCCGTCATGGTCTGGGGCGGGGTGTCACAGCATCATCGGACTGAGCTTATTGTCATGGCAGGCAATCTCAATGCTGTGCTTTACAGCGAAGACATCCTCCTCCCTCATGTGGTACCCTTCCTGCAGGCTCATCCTGACATGACCCTCCAGCATGACAATGCAATACTGCTCGTTCAGCGAGTGATTTCCTGCAAGACAGGAATGTCAGTGTTCTGCTATGGCCAGCGAGGAGCCCGGATCTCAATCCCGTTGAGCAATGGGACCTGGGACCTGTTGAATCGGAGGGAGAGGGCAAGGGTGATTATACAAATATTTACACATGTTAAGTTTGCTGAAAATAAACGCAGTTGACAGTGAGAGGACGTTTCTTTTTTTGCTGAGGTTACATACTATAGGTATTCAGACCCTTTGCTATGATAATTTAAATTGAGCTCAGGTGCATCCTGTTTCCATTAATCATCCTTGCAATGTTTTTACAACTTAATTGGAGTCCACCTCCAATTAAGAGCTCAGAGACAGGATTGTGTTGGTACCGCTACCAGATCTGGGTAGGGGTACCCAAAAACATAGTGGCCTTCATCATTCTTAAATGGAAGAAGTTTGGAACCACAAAGACTCTTCCTAGAGCTGGCGGCCCGGGTAAACTGAGTAATCGGGGGAGAAGGGCCTTGGCGTGACCAAGAACCCGATCGTCACTCTGACAGAGCTTCAGAGTTCCTCTGTGGAGATGGGAGAACCTTGCAGAAGTACAACCATCTCATCAGCACTCCACCAATCAGGCTTTTATGGTAGAGTTGCCAGACAGGAGCCACTCCACAGTAAAAGACACATGACAGCCCACTTGGGGCAAAGGTTCACCTTCCAACAGGACAACAACCCTAAGCACACAGCCAAGACAATGCAGGACTGGCTTCGGGACAAGTCTCTGAATGTCCATGAGTGTCTCAGCCAGAGGCCAGACTTGAACCTGATCTCTGGAGAAACCTGTAAATAGCTGTGCAGCAACGCTCCCTATCTAACCTGACAGAGCTGGAGAGGATCTGCAGAGAGGAATGGTAGAATGTCTTCAGATACAGGTGTGCCAAGCTTTTAGCGTCAGACCCAAATAGACTCCAGGCTGTAATCTCTGCCAAATCTCATGCTTCAACAATGTACGGAGTAAAGGGTCTGAATACTTATGTAAATGTGAAGTTTATTTTTAATACATTTGCAGAAATGTCTACATCTGTTTTTGCTTGGTCATTATGGGGTATTGTATTGTGTGTAGATTTATGAGGGTGAAAAATATATTTAACACCTTTTAGAATAAGGCTGTAATGTAACAAAATGTGGAAAAAGTCAAGGGACCTGAATACTTTCTGAATGCACTGTATACCTGATAACCCTAATCGGATCCTGTCCTCAATTGAAGCCATTTTCTTTCCTCTGGAAAATGTGCTACTCGCTATTCTCAGTAGGGTTGTACCGTCAGTGTTTACATGGAACTATAATATTCACAGAGAAAGACTCCCACCAGAGAGTTCTGTCTGACCGATTGTTCGCATCTCCTCCTATAGATGCTGGGACATCAATGAGGACTCCCCCTATTGGTGGATCGTAAAAGGGCCAATTGTTGTTTCTATCGGGGTAAGTAGACCTTACAGGGGTGCAGTCATACACAATGTGTCATATTTTAAAGGGAGATACTTACTAATTATAGGCCATTTATATCATGGCATTGTTCAATACTCGTTTCTGACTAGCTTGAAGGGCATTCTAGAGTACACATTATTTAAAGTGGAACTTAAAGCATTAAGTACTTTGCAGATATTAAACAAACAAACAATCATAATATCAGTCAAAAATATATAATTCCCAGTTTTTGCCTCAAAACCAACTTTAAGAGGTTATAAAAATAGGTTATATTTCACAAATTCCATGACGTACAGTAAGACATTGTTGGCAGAATAGATGGATGCAGTTCAATGCATAATTAATATAATTCACCAATACATTTCTTTGTAGTCCCAAAAATATTGCTATCAAGTTGTAAATCACAGCTGGCCTGGTATATTGTTTGCTGCCTCCATTCAGGATGCACTGGTTCAGTTTCAATGACTCAATATTTTGAACAGAAACGGACAACTGTAACTAAGGCTGGGAACGACAATACAATCAAACTAGCAAGAGCAATGATCACAAGTCAGTCATAACGTGGCTAATAGGCTAGTGCACACGCAAGGCCTACGGGCTGAATAGGACACGCAAGGCCTACGGGCCGAATAGGACACACGAGGCCTGCGGGCCGAATAGGACACACGAGGCCTGCGGGCCGAATAGGACAAACGAGGCCTGCTGCGGGCCGAATAGGACACACGAGGCCTGCGGGCCGAATAGGACACACAAAGCCTGCGGGCCGAATAGGACAAACGAGGCCTACGGGCCGAATAGGACAAACGAGGCCTGCGGGCCGAATAGGACACACGAGGCCTGCGGGCCGAATAGGACACACGAGGCCTGCGAGCCGAATAGGACACACGAGGCCTGCGGGCCGAATAGGACACACGAGGCCTGCGGGCCGAATAGGACACACGAGGCCTGCGGGCCAAATAGGACACACGAGGCCTGCGGGCCAAATAGGACACACGAGGCCTGCGGGCCAAATAGGACACACAAGGCCTGCGGGCCAAATAGGACAGTATAAATGAGTCAACAGTTGAGTCATCTAGTAATTACAGCCTGATGTGCTTGCATCAGTGTATTCAAATTCAATTGTGCTGCTTTCGTGTGTCCCATTTACAGTACACAGTGGAGGGAAAGTGTACAGACACATGCCACAGTCCTAGCTAGGATACTAAAATGTTGTAGTCTGGCTTTGGTCTTTTGTTAAAGCTTGAGAATGAATAACTAAAAAACTAAACCTGCAACAAAACACCATGAATAGGCCTATGACAGCAACATTTGAGCAGTAGCCTAGGCTAGCTATTCAACTACAGTACATTGAGTGCACCATATAGCAATGTTGCATTCACCCGCACAAGTTCAGTGTTGCCAACTAATTTTCAGGGTAAGTTGCTAGAGGCAAGTTGATTTGTTGCTATAAGTTGTTAAATTACGTTGTGATGTCATTGCGTGATAACGTAAAACTGCATCATTATGTAGAATACATAATAACGTTACTCAAATTGACTGGCCATCTCTGCAAAAAATAGGATTTGACATTTGTTCAGGTACAGACTCCCACTCTTTTCTGTACTTCTGGCTGTACAATTTTGATTGAGACATGTTGATTGATGTAAGTTCTGTTCAAGATCAAACATTAGTGATCAACTATAATCATTGGGTTTGGCTCATTGAACCCATACTACTGCTGCTGAGTCAGCCAACAATGATTTGCAATTTGCTGAAATTGCTGCTGGCCTGCTGCTGCCTGTGCACGAGCTGAGCGCCTGCTGCTGACATCACTCACAACATACTTTTTCAGCCAGGCACATGTGTTGTGACTGACTGTGTGACAGAGAAAATCGCTTTTGTGCCATTTAGAGGGAAAATGCATTTTAGCGTTTGAGTCACTTTTCAAAAGTTACTAAAAGTTACAAATACATTTTTTTAAAGTAGCTAAATTTGTTGCTAGGTGCTGTTTGAAGAAAAACGAGTTGCCAGCGTAGTCTGAAAAGTTGCTAAATCTAGCAACAAAATTGCTAAGTTGGCATCACTGCCAGTGATACTGTACATGCAGTGCATTGAAAAAATATTACATGTTTAAAATGTTACAACAACCTATAGCTACGTTTTTGTTATTTGGAGTTAAATACTTTCGGATTAGGGTTGCAGCATATTATGCACATCTGCAAGCATCAAATCAAATTTTTTTTGTCACATGCTCCAGATACAACAGGTAGAACTTACAGTGAAATAGCAGCAAATGTTGGACACATATTATATCTCTTTTGTTTTAATGTTACAATGCTATATACAGCATTCTATGTACATAAGTTGACATTATAAAGGGTGAATTTGTTGTGTTTTATCTATATGGCCCGTGAGCTGATTGAGTTTGACACCCCTGTGCTAGCGTATCTATTTATCTAGCTAGCTATTTATTTAGCAAGCTAAATGCATTTGCTAATTAGCTAGCTATGCTAAACTTGAACGACTGTTATCCACAGTTAGCATGTCTCTTAGTTGTCAATCAAATATATTTGTCATTGACAAAATGGACGGGCAGGCAGGTAAGTTCCCATTCAGTTGTCAAAACGTGGGTTGGGGCAAGCTGCAGAAGGGCGAGCAGGCTACTCTTCCACATCGTTTATCAGTGCAATTTTGACGCCCAACTAGCTGAAAAAGTTTGACAGGGTTTATCTAATGTTACCTCGTTAGATTTGAGCTAATCTCGCTCTGGCAAGCGTTGGTTGATTTTGTTGTTGATGTGCATAAGCAACCGATACAGTAGGCCTATATTTGCATATAAGCCTACTGTAGCTCTGATTGGCTATAGTGCACCGGTCAGTGTAGACATATGTTTTTTTAGGTTTCATTTACAGTACTGCAGTATTTTTTATTTTTTTCACCTTTATTTAACCAGGTAGGCCAGTTGAGAACAAGTTCTCATTTATAACTGCGACCAGGCCAAGATAAACACAAAGCAGTGCGACAAAAAACAACGACACAGAGTTACACATGGGATAAACAAACGTACAATCACACAATAGGAAGATATGTATACAGTGTGTGCAAATGACGTAAGGAGGTAAGGCAATAAATAGGCCAATAGTGGCAAAGTAATTACAATTTAGCAATTTACACTGGAGTGATATATGTGCAGATGAGGATGTGCAAGTAGAAATACTGGTGTGCAAAAGAGCAGAAAAACAAATATGGGGATGAGGTAGGTAGTTGGTTGGATGGGCTAATTACAGATGGGCTGTGTACAGCTGCAGCGATCGGTTAGCTGCTCTGACAGCTGACGCTTAAAGTTAGTGAGGGAGATAAGTCTCCAACTTCAGTGATTTTTGCAATTCGTTCCAGTCATTGGCAGCAGAGAACTGGAAGGAAATTAATTAATTGTCCAAACTTGGCCGCTTTCCCACTCTATATTGCTATAGAATTTTCACAAAGGCCTTACTATACGTCATTCTCAAACATTCTATGGATTTATGAAAATTACAATTTAAGTGCTCGTTTGCCAGAAATTGTTTTTTAAAAAGTGTCATTCTTCCTGGGGGTGTAAATAAACCAATTTGAATAAGATTTCATGTTGCTAAAACACTGTCAGTTCCACTTTAAACAATAAGGCACATGAGGCAGTGCTATATCTTGAATACTGGAAGGTATTCTGTACTGTGATACAGAACTGGCCATCCATTCTAAACAAAATGGTGGCTACACAGGCTGGATAACGTTCTTGTCACTTGCTAGCTAATTAGCAAACTTCAGCTAACTCATTCACGTCAAACATTGAACCAGTTGTTTTTCCTCATATAACTAGGCAAGTTAGTTAAGAACATTCTTATTTACAATGATGGCCTACCCCAGCTAAGCCCTGTCCTAAACCGGATGATGCTGGGCCAATTGTGCGCTGCCCTATGGGACTCCCGATTACTTGCGGTTGTGATACAGCCTCGGGATCAAACCTGGGTCTGTAGTGCCTTGGACCGCTGCGCCACTCGGGCCCCCCCAATGACACTACACAAGCTGCATTTCCGTTTGTTTGATCATTTTATCTATTGCCATTTTCTTGGACATGTCCCATGATAATGACTACAGAGATCAAAATTCAACAGTGAAATGTTTCCAGACAGGCAGACAGCAAGGTTCATATTAACCTCTGCTTTACCAAACTAAATACTAGACTGGAAGCAAGGGGGGATAATGTGAGTTGATATAAATACACAAGATGATTCAGACAGCTACATGAACATGATATTATGTAATAATTTGGTAATCATTTTCAGATGGAACTGTTAGCAGGCATAGGTGTGTGTGACGGCCAATACAGCACGGCTTGGAACGCTGCTCATCCAATCAGTATTCCCTTTATAAACTGGGTGGTTCGAGCCCTGAATGCTGATTGCCGTTGTGCCCAAGAACAACCCTTAGCCGTGGTATATTGGCCATATACCACACCTCCTCGGGTCTTACTGCTTAAATAACTTATGGTACAGTATGTCAGCATGGTAGAATTCAATGATATAGTTCATTCTTACATGTTCTATGTTTGAGCTGCTTTTGAAAGCAAAAGTCAAATTGAAAACAGTACAGGCATTGTTGAATTAGATTTTCATAATAGCAAGCTAGGACTGATGGTAAAGTTAGCTAAACTGGCAAGTCTGTTTGGTTACCAAGGCAACTTCAGCGGCGGTTGAAGACATTTCTTGCTGCAAATGTGTTAAATTATAGCCATGGTACAAAAAGGATAATCAACCTGTGTCTTTATGCTTTCTCTGAAAACTCTGCAACTCTTTGGAAGGTTAGTTCCACCAAAGATTGTTATAACTAAACCAATAGCCCACAGCCTGTCGTTTCCAATGGGAACACGAGTCATAGTGGGCAGAACAAGCAAGAAGGTGGGCAGAGGCCAAAGGGTAAAGTCTTAGTCCACTCTGTTCATATGATTCTAGTTTGGGTAAAGTCTTCCACTCTGTTCCTATGATTCTAGTTTGGGTAAAGACTTCCACTCTGTTCCTATGATTCTAGTTTGGGTAAAGACTTCCACTCTGTTCATATGATTCTAGTTTGGGTAAAGTCTTCCACTCTGTTCCTATGATTCTAGTTTGGGTAAAGACTTCCACTCTGTTCCTATGATTCTAGTTTGGGTAAAGACTTCCACTCTGTTCATATGATTCTAGTTTGGGTAAAGTCTTCCACACTGTTCCTATGATTCTAGTTTGGGTAAAGACATCCACTCTGTTCCTATGATTCTAGTTTGGGTAAAGTCTTCCACTCTGTTCATATGATTCTAGTTTGGGTAAAGTCTTCCACTCTGTTCATATGATTCTAGTTTGGGTAAAGTCTTCCACTCTGTTCATATGATTCTAGTTTGGGTAAAGTCTTCCACTCTGTTCATATGATTCTAGTTTGGGTAAAGTCTTCCACTCTGTTCATATGATTCTAGTTTGGGTAAAGTCTTCCACTCTGTTCATATGATTCTAGTTTGGGTAAAGTCTTCCACTCTGTTCATATGATTCTTGTTTGGGTAAAGTCTTCCACTCTGTTCATATGATTCTAGTTTGGGTAAAGTCTTCCACTCTGTTCATATGATTCTAGTTTGGGGAACAGAAAACTGTATTGAGATCAAATGTTTCATTGATGAGAAAATGTGCAGAATGTCGGCCAAAATCCATCTCACGCCATCTTCTCCCACTGCCGGCCAATGGGCTTCCTCTCGCTACCATATTTGGGAGTGAGTGGAAACGCCAAGCAGATGCTTCACGTTCATACATCCAGTGAAATATCCGTCTCATTGTTCTGTGGTTCCACTCAGCGCGTCGTGGAACACCTTCCATGTCATTCATTATTTTCCATAGAATGCATAGCCTTATCCCTTACTTATGTGACAGGGAACTTGTCATTTATTCTGATATTTCACCATTGATCTCTGTCAATTCTAGGCAGGGAAAATTGTCCTGAATCCATACCAAGTACAGATTGGTGTTCCTGTTGCCATGGCAATGCAAGTTGCAACTCAGAAAAGGAGGAATATTGTTTAGTTTACTTTATTGAATCCCCTTGGGAAGATTGTCTCCATGTTTTTCTATAGTTGTACTCATGTTGTGTTACTGTAAAGCACTCAGACACTGTG
Source organism: Oncorhynchus mykiss (assembly GCF_013265735.2). Taxonomy (NCBI): domain Eukaryota; kingdom Metazoa; phylum Chordata; class Actinopteri; order Salmoniformes; family Salmonidae; genus Oncorhynchus; species Oncorhynchus mykiss. Next base: position 13,318,842 of record NC_048565.1, on the reverse strand, counting down.
GATAAAAAAAAGGGCTTTATAAAATGATTGATACAATTTGTATTAAATCAACAGGTCAATTTCATCCTCTTTCTGAACATCATCAAAATCCTGATACAGAAACTGAACCCTCGTCTGATCCAGTTCAACAACTCCGACCACTACAGGTGAGGTTTTCTTTTCTTCCATTGGATGATACAAGAATGGATCGATATGGGGGAGATGATTTGATTGGGCAGTTCCAATGGGAAGTTACTGCCCGGAAAAGACAGGGGGAGACAATTATAGGATACAATCTAGATTATATCTACTTTTCCATCTATTATGACGTCTGTCTGCAACAGATAAATGGGAGATCTGAGTGAAGTCAACTTTCCTAGTCTCCATTTTGAGGAGAGAGACAGAGTCACCATAATGACTGACTGACATAGTATTCTGAGTACCTTATGCAATGCAGAAGTAGGTAATGAAGGTTGTTGCTCAGGCACATTCTGGGGTCACTGAAGTTCAGTCCATTTAGCCTACAAAGGGAAGCACAGCTGCGAGCTGCCCAGTGACACGAGCCTGCCAGACGAGCTAATAATATGCTCGCTTCAAGGCAAGTATGCAAGCATGCATGAGAGCATCAGCAGTTCCGGACGACTGTGTGATCACGCTCTCCATAGCCGATGTGAGTAAGACATTTAAACAGGTCAACATTCACGAGGCCACAAGGCCAGACGGATTACCAGGACGTGTACTGCGAGCATGCGCTGACCAACTAGCAAGTGTCTTCACTGACATTTTCAACCTCTCCCTGTCCGAGTCTGTAATACCAACATGTTTCAAGCAGACCACCATAGTGTTCTTGGGTACAGGGACAAAGGCAACCTGCCTAAATGACTACCGATCCATATGCACTCAACCCCAGGTGATAAGGGTAGGTAATGACACATCCACCACGCTGATCCTCAACACAGGGGCCCCCGAGGGGTGCGTGCTCAGTCCCTTCCTGTACTCCCTGTTCACTCATGACTGCACGGCCAGGCACGGCTCCAACACTATCATCAAGTTTACCGATGACACATCAGTAGCAGGCCTGATCACCAACAACGATGAGACAGCCTATAGAGAGGAGGTCAGAGACCTGGTCGTGTGGTGCAAGGACAACAACCTCTCCCTCAATGTGATCAAGACAAAGGAAATTATTGTGGACTACAGGAAAAGGAGGTCCGAGCACGCCCCCATTCTCATCGACGGGGCTGTAGTGGAGCAGGTTGAGAACTTCAAGTTCCATGGTGTCCACATCACCAACAAACTAACATGGTCCAAGCACACCAAGACAGTCGTGAAGAGGGCACGACAAAACCTATTCCCCCTCAGGAGACTGAAAAGATTTGGCATGGGTCCTCAGATCCTCAAAAGGTTCTACAGCTGCACCATCGAGAGCATCCTAACTGGTTGCATCACTGCTTGGTATGACAACTGCTCAGCCTCCGACCACAGGGCACTAAACAGGGTAGTGTGTACGGCCCAGTACATCACTGGGGCCAAGCTTCCCGCCATCCAGCACCTCTATACCAGGCGGTGTCAGAGGAAGGCCCTAAAAAGACACCAGCCACCCTAGTCATAGACTGCTCTCTGTTACCGCACGGCAAGTGGTACCAGAGCGCCAAGTCTAGGTCCAAAAGGCTTAACAGCTACTATCCCAAAGTGTTACCCAGACCCCTCTTTTACGCTGCTACTGCTGCTCTCTGTTTATCATCTATGCATGGTCACATTATCTCTACCTACATGTACATTACCTTGACTAACCGGTGCCCTCGCACATTGACTCTGTACTGGTACCCCCTGTATATAGCCTCGCTATTGATATTTTACTGCTGCTGTTTAATTATTTGTTACTTTTATTTTATATTTTTTTTTACTTAAGTAAAAAATTGATAACCAACAAGTTAAGAAAAATGTGTTAAGGGCTTGTAAGTAAGCATTTCACTGTAAGGTCTACACCTGTTGTATTCAGCACGTGACAAATAATCTTTGATTTAGAGGATTACTGAAGGGAACGGTCTACTCAGTGGCTTGGCTGCTGCATGGCACTGGTTAAATGGAGTACATTTCAGCAATTAGAGAGAGAACGTGTACGAATTGTAAAGCACTTTTCATGTACACTGTTGGGTGCTTTTAGAGAGTTCAGAAACAGGCCTCTTATGAAGAGCTCTGTTGCAGTTTTAATGAGCTAGGAGGCTTCCTATACAGGCAAAACTGCATCAAACTTTGAACTGGAGTCAATTTACTTAAATGAACTGAAATCAAATGATCAGTTCATGTAAGTACATTTCCATTCAGCTCACTTCAGTTCCTCTAGTTCATTTCATGTGGATGTCTGTCTGCTACCTTCTGTAATCATAGCTGGATTTCACTTCTAAAACGCACATTGCACCACCTTTAACTTTCCCTCACAGATCTGAGAGCACTAACAGGTGAAAACAACGGTGGAAAATCGACCTATTACTTACCTATCCAGTCTCTTGATATCCAGGAAGGGGAGTAGTCAAGGGCTGAAGGAAACATGTGTTTGTAATGGAATGCTTCCAATGTGGGCAAGGTCTGATTCACCCACCTGGAACCTACACCACTTCACCACTCAAGAGGCTTAGTAGATGAGTACCTTACTGGGGGGCAGTGCAGAGTAATTGACTAGAGCCTTGAAAGCCCTATTATATTCTCAAAGGTCAGTGAAGTAGACTTAAAAAAAAGACATGAATAATATGATACCAGTATTTTCCTACTCGTAAATTACTTTGAAATGCATTATTGTACACAATCACATTTACTCCAACATTTCGCTACACCCGCTAAATTTGTGTATGTGACCAATACATTTGATAAACATGAACACCCCCAGAGCTTATTACTCAAACGTATTTTCTCTTCCCTCTCTGCTAGACGGCTGACTAAGTCAACCCTGCTCCTCATCCCCCTCTTCGGGACCCCCTACATGGTGTTTAACTTCCTACCTGACTACTTCAATGTTAGCGTGCGCCTCTGGTTCGAGCTCTGCATGGGGTCCTTTCAGGTACTCTGATCCACACACACACACACACACACACACACACACGCACGCACACACCAGGATTTCCGATGGAAAATGTGGGCTCCGGACACTTGACCGGAAGCCTTTACATTTACCGGGCATTTAAGAAATGTACCGGATCCATATTGGTTGGGCAACCTGAGGGGCATCCACTCACTGTGCTCAAAATTCCAGAAGTCACATTTATTTTATGGAAATTCATCTTAACACAAAATATAACAGCGTGCGGCATTCTAACCGAATTCTGATGAGCAATTTGAAGACGTTAGAATAAATAGGTGGGGCATCAATAAAGATAGGGAAGCTAGAAGTTCCCTAAATAGCTTACTCTTCTATACATAAACAAATATAATCATTCAAAATAGGCTACTACACCAGAAAGCATGATTTGGCCACAGAGGATCATTGGCTTATTTTTATTTTTTTTAAGCTGCTGATTGTTTTAGATCGCATAACCTACAGTCTGAAGGGTCGACAATTTGGCCAGAGCGCTCGGCAAATACCAAATAGAAAAACAGTTTGGAAAGCGAAATGGCTATTGCTGTTAATATAAGAATGAAAAGTCTCGGTCTTTTAATAAGCAAAATTCGCAATTTAATTGAGCGAAAAGTAGCCTCTTATTGGCACCAGCGGAGAACATCGGCTATGCCCCCCTCGGCGAGTGAAGCCTGTCTAGTTGCCTATGCGAGTTTCAATTTACCATTTGAAAAAAAAAGAGTATTTTTACACACCAATGCTTTTAGAATTGTTGTGCACTGATGTGTCTTATTGAAGCACGTTTCACTCTCGCTACAGCGACTGCTATTTCAATCAATGAATAGGCTCAAATGCATTATTTCGCAATGGATTTTTTCCCCTCTTCTCCTGGACAATACACCGGTGCCAATTTAATTCATCTGCTTTTATTTTTAATAGATTAAAAGCCAGCCATTACCGGCTAAAGAAAACACTGACACAGTCTTATGAAGTGGATATGTTGCCTCAAAATGTGTTGTGGCATGTACATCGTATGAATATTTATATAAATCTAATTTACATAAATTACATAAATTATTCCTGGGATTCCACTTTTACAGCCTGTAAAAAAAGGCATCAGAATATTGAAAAAGAGCAGTTACTTACATGAACAATTCTCAAGCTATGTAAAGCCTGATAATCATAGCATATTAGTTTTTCATTTGGCCTTTTACAAAACTTATAAAAAATCTGATCAAATAAAATTGGATAACATCCCCAAAAATGTTTTCAAGCTATCACTTGCTCTGCCCAATCATGCCCTCTAGAATGCTCCTCTCCCTCTGTAAGATCAAGTGCTTGATAGAGGGAGACAGCCCGGGCTAGTGGACCAGACAGCTCCGTAGAAACACTTGATTGTCAATATTTTATCCAAGGTCACATGAGGCTAGGGTCTGATCACTTCCAAAACAATGGTCGTGTGGTTTGGTAAAAATAATGCCTTTTTCCCCACCAGTGTGATTACTACTTCTGAGGGTTTAGAGCTTGAGATAGTCACCTCATACAAGTACTTGTGAGTATGGCTAGACAGTACACTGTCCTCTTAGCACATAGCCAAGCCGCAGGCTAAGATTAAATCTAGACTTGGTGTCCTCTAACTTAATTGTTCCTTTTTCACCCCAGCTGCCAAACTAACCCTGATTCAGAACGGAGTGCTCGGTTTGGGGTGTAGGCTTTGAGCACAGCCTGAAGGTGGGGAGGAGAAGTTCCTCTTGTTGCTCCGTAGTCAAGCACCATGGTCTCGTACTAGATGTGAGCATCGATTGGAAGCCAGTGGCGTGTGCGGAGGAGCGGGTGCCATGGGAGAAAAGTAGTAGAGTATCAACCGCATAGCAGTGATAGGAGAGACCATGTGAGGATGATAGGAGAGACCATGTGAGGATGATAGAAGAGACCATGTGAGGATGATAGGAGAGACCATGTGAGGATGATAGGAGAGACCATGTGAGGATGATAGGAGAGACCACGTGAGGATGATAGGAGAGACCATGTGAAGATGATAGGAGAGACCATGCGAGGATGATAGGAGAGACCATGCGAGGATGATAGGAGAGACCATGTGAGGATGATAGGAGAGACCATGTGAGGATGATAGGAGAGACCATGTGAGGATGATAGGAGAGACCATGTGAGGATGATAAGAGAGACCATGTGAGGATGATAGGAGAGACCATGTGAGGATGATAGGAGAGACCATGTGAGGATGATAGGAGAGACCATGTAAGGATGATAGGAGAGACCATGTGAGAATGATAGGAGAGACCATGTGAGGATGATAGGAGAGACCATGTAAGGATGATAGGAGAGACCATGTGAGAATGATAGGAGAGACCATGTGAGGATGATAGGAGAGACCATGTGAGGATGATAGGAGAGACCATGTGAGGATGCGAGAAGAGGACTCCTGTGTGGCTCAGTGGGTAGAGCATGGCACTGGCCTGCGAGGTAGGATGCAGGGTGGCGAGGAGGTTCTGATGGTTCACTGTGTTGAGGACGAGGAAAGAGAGTTGTCTTTGGCAGTGCGGAGAGCCTCCATGACACAGGAAGGCCGGTCTCAGTTGAGTGACCTGTCTTGAAGCCTGACTGGTTACATTCAAGAAGATTGTTAGAGACAGCACACTCAAGTGTTTTGGAAAGAAAATAGAGAAGGTCTGTAGGTTTTCACATCAGATGAGTTGATGGAGGGGAGCCTTGTGAGTTTCTTGAGGGGTGCGACTCAGGACATTTTGAAGTCCGAGGGGAAGCAGCCAGTGGTCAGAGATGAGTTGATGAGGGAAGTGAGGAATGGGAGGTTTCCAGACATGGTCTGGAGGAGGGTATGGGATCGAGAGGGCAAGTTGTCGGGTTGCCAGACCTCACTAGTCGCAGGATTTCATCTGGAGAGAGGGGAGAAAGAGGTCAAGGCATATGGTAGTTCTGTTTGAGTGGGACTATTGGACTCAATAGGTTGAGTGGTTGAGGAGTGGATGTTGTCAACCTTCTTTCAAAGTGGTTGACAAAGTCGTCAGTAGAGAGGGACGGGGTGGAGGATTAAGGAGGGAGGAGAAGGTGAAAAGAGGGTTGGAGGCAGAAGCCTGCCATTTAGATTGAGAAGGTAGCTTTACCAGCACACACAGAGGAGGAGAAGGTAGAGAGAGACTGAAAGGATGATAGGACCTCCAGAAGTTTAGTTTTCCTCCATTTTTCGGTCATCTGCCTGAAGCCCTGTTCAGTAAGCTTGCAATGAGTCACTCAGCCACGAAGCAGGAGGGAAGGTCCGAGCCGGCTGGGAGGAAACCGTGCGAATCATAGGATGCGGAAAGGAAGGAGAGTAGGGCCGAAGAGGCAGAATCAGGAGACAGGAAGGAAAATGATTTATCAGAAGGGAGAGATGATTGGATAGAAGAGGAGAGAGTAGTGGGAGAGAGAGCTTAGATTGCGATGGCGCATGACCATCTGGGTAGGGGCTGAGTGGTTAGGGTTGGAGGAAAGGGAGACAAAGGAAACAAGGTAGTGATCAGAGACCTGAGGGGGGGGGGGGGGGGGGTTGCAGTGAGGTTAGTAGGTGAATAACCTCTTGTAAAGATGAGGTCAAGTGTATTGCCTGCCTTGTGAGTTGGAGGGGATTGGGAAAGGGTGAGGTCAAGGGGCAAAGAGGGGAAAGAGAGTTGGAAAGAAATTAATCAAAGGCAGAAGTCGGTAAGGTTGAAGTTGCAAAGTAAGAAGTGTGGTGAGCCATTGTCAGGAAATTTGCTTAAAGGTGTCAAGCTTATTGAGGAACTCCCCAAGGGCACCTGGTTGGTGATAGATGACGACAATGTTAAGCTTGAGTGGACAAATGACAGCGACTGCATGGAATTCACATGAGATGGAGGTGAGAGAGGGAGAAAACATAAAATATCCAGTTAAGAGAAATGAATAGCCCTGTGCCATCACTGCGACGCCCAGATGCTCTTGGACTATGAAAGAAAATGTGGTCAGAGAGCAGCAGTGTTCTCTGGGTCTCCATCAGGGCCAAACAAGTAAAGGGAGTGAAGGGCAGCATAGGGTGAGATGAACTATGTGTTCTTGACCGTAGATCGGCAGTTCCAAATGCTGCCAGAGAACTTGAATTCCACATGGGTTGTGTGCACAGGCTACACTAAGAGTTGCAGCCAAGGGGTGGGAAACGTTTGTAAAGCCTGCAGGGAGAGGAGCGAACAGGTATAGAACACACACACACACACACACACACACACACACACACACACACACACACACACACACACACACACACACACACACACACACACACACACACACACACACACACACACACACACACACACACACACACACACACCCCAAAGCTACAAAAGAGCTAAATGAGAATCTGTAAATAACTTTGTAAGATATTCAAATGAGATAATGGTGGGTAGCCTCCCTCTCCTTCCTTCATTATAACTCTGCAGAACCATCTTTGTTCCGGCGACGGTCTTTTCCGACGAGACTGACACGACCCGCCATTTACAGCTGCCGCTGAGAAACCAGGGGAGACTGAAGAACTAACACTAATTGCTAATTGCCAAGCACAGGTGGAGAGCACACCTCCCTGTACTAATTGCTGATTGCCTAGGAGAGTAGAAACCATTCCCCCCCAATAAAGTCACTGATTACCAAAACAAGTCACAAATTGCCCTGCCCATTGATTCTGGTGAATGTGTCAACAATCATCTGAGCAGTCAGCAGTTCACACCACAAGTACGCAACTGGGGAGACATACAGCACTTAAAGCAGATGGCCCTAGATAGCAAAAAGACAGTACTAGACAACAGATAAAGACAACAATTATACTTATCAAATATAGAAAAATAAACCGTTAGGCAACTATGAGAAACAGGAATAAACTATCATAAATTAGCTCTAATACAGGCTTTGTTCATGGGAAGAGTGAGAAACAGCTGAGAACTGATTCGTGCCACGTCTTTAGGTTGTAAAGGCGACAGGAAAAGCAGGAGAGTTTAGACAGTGCATGCGTCCCAAATGGCGCCCTATTATAGTGCCCTACTTTTGACCAGATCCCTAGTGCACTATGTTGGGAATTACAACCAGTCTCATCAACTAGTTCAACACTAGCATAGCTTACAGCGAGCTCATTAACAAGCACGATACATATTTGTGGTCGTTCAGCTGTTGACGCTATGGCTGAATCTGTGCAGCAATATATAATATACCTTTTATGGCTTTATGTACAATTATACTTGCAACAATTATACTTCTCTTAAATTTTGAGAACATCTGGGTACTTAAAATCTATAAATATTGAGTTATTGATGATATATCCTCTGTCTTGTAGGGGCTGATAGTAGCGATCCTCTACTGCTTTCTCAATCAAGAGGTGAGTAGCCTTCACTAACGTTCCAACAATAATAAACACCAACCATTCTGCTCTCTAAATGTTGCTTTGATATAAATCAGAAGCTAATAATGTAATATAAGCCATTGAGCAGATGCCTGTAGCCAAAGCAACTTACACAAGTGTTTTAGGTGTTAACATGGGTTACCATGGATCCCGGTGTTATTAATATGGGTTACCATGGATCCCGGGGTTATTAACATGGGTTACCATGGATCCCGGGGTTATTAACATGGGTTACCATGGATCCCGGGGTTATTAACATGGGTTACCATGGATCCCGGGGTTATTAACATGGGTTACCATGGATCCCGGGGTTATTAACATGGGTTACCATGGATCCCGGGGTTATTAACATGGGTTACCATGGATCCCGGGGTTGTCTCTGGAACACTCTTCACATTTCCTGAAAAATCGAATGACAAGACCTGCCAAAGAAATACAACATCCCCAATGTCGCACCAATGCAATTCCACAAAAATATGCAACATTGCTCCAGGGTCACAGTCAATAATGTTTGATCCCTGGCCGTGAACCCACTCTCCGAGGGTGTCTCAGGGGGAGCGGGATGTGGAACAAACACATAATGTTTGATCCCTGGCCGTGAACCCACTCTCCGAGGGTGTCTCATAATACATGCACATGTGTGAAATAGGACAAATGTTAGCACCCACCCACCTGCTGCCCGTATGAGAGCTTCGGGAGAGAATGTGTGATCAACAAACGGTATGACAGTAGAGATGATCCCCGTTAAGATACCTTGATATTTAAACAATTTCCACTCTCCACCCCCCCCCCCCCCCCCTGTTATTCATGAGCTGATCTGCCATCTGTATAATCATCCACTTGATTTTGCCAAATATAGGATATATTCTGTCATTCGTCAAAGGAGGTTATCTAGCAAGCTTAGCAACTTTGGTTTTGACTGCCATTACAAATGTTGTATGATTGGAAAATGCTATACTCTGGGTGTGCTCTGTGTCGAAATGCGCTGAATTAATTGAGAAACATGATAACGCTATGAATCTATGAAAGGCCTGTTTTGCAATTCACAACAATGTCATTGGTGATCAAATATATTTAGCAATGCACGATAGTTACTCTATCAGTTTAATTTGCTCTGAAATCTTTACATAGTGGCGCAGTCAAGCCGACAAGGTGGCGCAGCACCACTCTTATTTGGGGAGAGCCCATAGTGACCACATCTTGGTTTTAAATGGTGTAGATGGGGCACATCTGATTTTTGCGGTATTTTCCGAGACTCTAGAGATAAATTTGAATTATTCCCGGTATTGAAACTTGGTAGAATTTCGGGAAAATATTCATCCCTACTGAGTTTACACCGAGTGCTTAGAAATCAGTTAATTTGACCCCAGCTGGGTTTTTTTTTTTTTTTCAGATGTGCACCACTTAATGACTAGCTTGTGTAATTCAGCAATGAAGCTCAGTGCTGCTGTATATAGAAACACACAATAGTCAATAAGTGATTCATTTTTTCAAATTAATTTATTTCATTTGTTTGTTAATTCGTTCATTTATTCATCCATCCAATCATTTTCAACAACACTAAAAACTGGCTGTCGTGATCTGAAGTATCTCCTACAATGTCTGTGGTGATGTAATCTGAGGTCTTTGTGTGTGTGCATTTAGATCCAATTAAATTACTAGAGGGGCTATGTCATAAAGTTCCATAATGGGGCGAAAATGGCAGCCATCTTGGTCAAGAAGAAATTCCAAACCAGTCTAATTGGATTGAATGGCAGTAGAGGTATAGGTGATGCATTCCCTGCTTTTAGTTATGCAGGAAAATAAAAATAAGGCATTTAATATATACAAAATTGTGTAATGGAATTATAATCAACCTGTCGTATAATTATAAATACAGTTTATATGGGTTTTATACACTTTCTGTATAAATAGCCTCTAAAATATATGTAAACAGACCATAAATGTTTTAGATACTGTTTTCTTGGAAATCAGTGAGTGGTGTTATATGATACAATATCAGTACATTTACAACTGGCCTGTCCTATCATCAACTGTTTTGAGCCAGTGTATAGCTGGGGATTGACTTTGAATGGAATGTTGGCAGTTAATTTGAAAAATGTATGGAATCATTCCTCTAAAACTGTCTGGCAATATAGCTAACACAGATACAGTGCAGATAAATTCTTCACCTTCATTGTTTTGCACAATGATCTTATCACAGTACTGGCAAATCATATTTGACCAACTCCTGACCAAAATGGTTGCCCTTTATCCCATCATCGTCCATTCTAGTATTCTAATTCCTAATTCTCTGGGTGTGTTTCTGTTTGTATCAGGTCCAAAAGGAAATCCATATGAGGTGGCTTAGGTGGCAGGAGAACAGCAACGGAGTGGTTCTGCCCGGTGCCAAGGGAAGTCAGATGGACACACATTTCTAGGGCTACATTCTTCATCCACCTCCTCCTCCTCCTTTCTCCAACCTCTATATGTGTGTCTTTCGGCGGGGTTGGAATAAACCAGAAGTTTCCATTGGACAACGGTCATATTCTTCTTCTAATTCCTGTGGCCTCCACACATTGCGTATATATTTTTAGAAGGAGAGGGTGCTGTACATTGTGTCCCTAAAGCATACAATGTCCTCTCTTCCCATCATCACAATCTCATTGCTAAAGGGACCACCACTGGGTTCATCCATTGTGTCCAGCTCAAGATGAACTGTTGCAGCACTGTGAAATGCCCTTCCTCCTCCTCATCCTCCTCCTCCTCCTCTTTCTCCTCTTCAGTATCATCTATGGTTAAGTTACAGAGAAGCCTGTCTCTGAGGTACTATACCATCAAGGATTGTATCCCAATTGGTATTGAGACAGCAAATAAAGTGTGGATTTTTTTTTTTTTTAACGAAACAAAGTTCAAAAATAATTTCGACTGGAAAATAGAGGGTTTTATGTATCAAATGTGTCCCTGTTTTATGGGAATATTGTCTTGTAGCTTTCTCTCTGTGTTTCAGTGCCTCTGTGTGTGTTTTGCTCTCTCTCTTTCTCTCTGTGTGTTTAGCTCTCTCTCTTTCTCTGTGTGTTTAGCTCTCTCTTTCTCTGTGTGTTTTGCTCTTTCTCTTTCTCTCTGTGTGTTTAGCTCTCTCTCTTTCTCTCTGTGTGTTTAGCTCTTTCTCTTTCTCTCTGTGTGTTTAGCTCTCTCTCTTTCTCTCTGTGTGTTTAGCTCTCTCTTTCTCTCTGTGTGTTTAGCTCTCTCTCTTTCTCTGTGTTTTGCTCTCTCTCTTTCTCTGTGTTTAGCTCTCTCTTTCTCTGTGTGTTTTGCTCTTTCTCTTTCTCTCTGTGTGTTTAGCTCTCTCTCTTTCTCTCTGTGTGTTTAGCTCTTTCTCTTTCTCTCTGTGTGTTTAGCTCTCTCTCTTTCTCTCTGTGTGTTTAGCTCTCTCTCTTTCTCTGTGTTTTGCTCTCTCTCTTTCTCTGTGTTTAGCTCTCTCTCTTTCTCTGTGTTTTGCTCTCTCTCTTTCTCTGTGTGTTTAGCTCTCTCTCTTTCTCTGTGTGTGTGCGTGTGTGCGCATGCATGCATGAATGCGTGTGTGTGTGTATGCATCCATGTCCTATTATCCAATGCTTTAGATTCTGAATACAGTATTAGGTCCTCTGGAGACCCTTTCATTAGGCTTCTTGTGGCTATTGATGGGTAACGTGCAATGTATACAGGAGTACTGTGTGTCGAAGACAATTCTCCCCTGGAGGATATTAAAGTTCATCCTATCCTTTCCTATTGGCCGTAAGCATGAGAAATACACACATGTATGGGCTACAGTACATCACCACAGGAGAATTCCTTAGCCTCTAGCAGTGTCAAGAAATATGAAAAAAATAGGACCAATTCTGTTTGAATTAAGCTGTGTGGTTTAATGTGGGCTGAATGTTCTGTTTGAATAAAGCTGTGTGCTTTAACGTGGGTTGAATGTGATGTATAATACGACAGAATTGAAAATACTCAGAAATATATGGTGTCTCCTGAGATACAGCTACATTTATACTCGAACAGGTTACCACTAAAAAGAAATGGCGTCTGCTAAGAGAATCAATTACATGTGCCAATACAACAATGCAGTTGTTTAAGAAAATATTTAAGAAAATACCCCCCCCCCCCCAAAAAAAGTAAGAGATAAGAATACCAACTAATTAAAGAGCAGCAGTAAATAACAATAGCGGGGCTGTATACATGTGGTACCAGTACAGAGTCAATGTGGAGGCTATATACAGGGGTTACCGGTACAGAGTCGATGTGCAGGGGCACCTGTTTTGAGGTAATATGTACATGTCGGTAGAGTTATTAAAGTGACTAAATAATAACAGAGTAGCAGCAGCGTAGAAGAGAGAGGGGGGGGGGGGGGGGGGGGCATGCAAATAGTCTGGGTAGCCATTTGATTAGCTGTTCGGGAGTCTTATGGCTTGGGGGTAGAGGCTCTTTAGAAGCCTCTTGGACCTAGACTTGGCGATCCGGTACCGCTTACCGTGAGGTAGCAGAGAGAATCTTTGACAATTTTTAGGGCCTTCCTAAGACAACGCCTGGTATAGAGGTCCTGGATGGCAGGAAGCTTGACCCCAGTGATGTACTGGGCCGTACGCACTACCCTCTGTAGTGCCTTGCGGTCGGAGGCTGAGCAGTTGTCATACCAGGCGGTGATGCAACCAGTTAGGATGCTCTCGATGGTGCAGCTGTAGAACCTTTTAAGGATCTGAGGACCCATGCCAAATCTTATCAGTCTCCTGAGGGGGAATAGGTTTTGTCGTGCCCTGTTCACGACTGTCTTGGTGTGCTTGGATCATGGAACTTGACATTCTCAACCTGCCCCACTACAGCCCCGTCGATGTGAATGGGGGCGTGCTTCGTTCTCTTTTTCCTGTAGTCCACAATCATCTCCTTTGTCTTGATCACGTTGAGGGAGAGGTTGTTGTCCTTGTACCACACGGCCAGGTCTCTGACCTCCTCCCTATAGGCAGTCTCATCGTTGTCGGTGATCAGGTTCTCACTCTACTATAAGATGGCCTTGAGGCTGCGTGACTATCAGCAGGTGCAGGCAGTTCTCAGCCTGAGTACTAAAGCAGTACATCTCCATTTACCCAGTACTTTTCCATCATTGTGCATTGCAAGCATACAAAGGTTATCACATATATACAGTAATCATGGCATTGGCATCATGAGATGCTCGCTTGAGGTAGAGTAAAACCTCTAGACTTCCTTAGATATCGTGCACCAGCTGTTGTTTACAAATATGCGTCCCTGTGTCTTACCAGAGGCTGCTGTTAAATCCTGCCGATAGAGTGTATAACCCGCCAGCTGTATGTTATTAATGTCGTTGATCGTTGTTCATCCACGACCTGGTGAAACATAACATATTATAGTTTTAATGTCCCGTTGGTAGGATATACATGCTTTCAGTTCGTCCTATTTATTTTCCAGCGATTGAACGTTAGCTAGCAGTACAGAGGGCAAAGTCAGATTACCCACTCGTTGCCTGATCGTCACAAGGCACCCTGATCTCTTTCCGCAAAATCTCTGTTTCATTCTCCAGCGAATGACGTGGATGAGGGCCTGTTCGGGTGTTTGGAGTATATCCTTCTTGTCCGACTCATTAAAGAAAAACTATTTGTCCAATTTGGGGTGAATAATCGCTGTTCTGATGTCCAGAAGCTCTTTTCAGGCATAAGAGATGATAGCATCAACATTATGTACAAAAGAAGTTACGAATAACGCAAAAAAATAAATAGCTCGGTTGGTTAAGAGCCAGTAATACAGCAGACATCCCCTCTGGTGCCATCACAACAACAATTCACATTTCTGCAGAAATGTGTCAAATGAATCCGTAAAAGGCTAATTCCTGCAGGAGGAATTTATGCATCTATGCTATGCTTTATAACTCACCCTGAATATCAGGTTTAAAATCATTAGTGTATCTGGTGCCTACTCGTTCAACTGACTCACTGACTAGGCAGCGGCTCCCTCTGTGGGCTGTAACAAGCACAACACCCCTTGACACAGATTATCCATTATAGTTACCAGATTCTCTAGCCAACCCAGTATCACAGATTGTGAAATAGGCACAAATGGCTCATTGGAAATTCATGACAGGCACACAAAATGTAAAAACACTTTGTGTGCAGTACACAATGTTGTATGCATTGAATTTCAATCTCACAGATAAAGAAATGAGGTTACTTAAGACAGAAACAATGATCGAGGTTGGCCAGGTGTATAATGCCACTAGACTTGACTGATTAACTGCGTGATTCATTGGGACACATCTCAAATTACTAACAGGCAATTCATAACTGCATAGCTTTTGCAGAAACTATTCTCACAAACGTTTTATTGTATAACAATTTGTGTGTATTGTTGTGATTGCATTGTGTTGAATATAAACAAATCGTACAACTAACTGTACGGCACAACGTACATGTAGAGCTAGCTAGAGCACATTTAGTCTTCAATAAATGACTCGCATACAACTGCTTACACAAAATTACTTTTCATGTTTCTAGTGGTTGTGGTAATTGTGGTGGTGCAAAATTAGATTTCACCTCCCCCAACTAGTTGCAGCCATGCAGTCCCTGGCAACACTGGCAGACTGCCCAAAAGCTTCCTGCACTCATGATGAAGTTGTTGCTCGTGCTGCTCCGTTACTAGTGTACAGGCAAAATAGTCCCAGCAACGCCTCTATCACACCTACAGCATCTTGAGCAAAATGGTAATCATCTGGATATGTGTGCACCAAAAGTTCAACATTCACCTTCTGCTACCATTTTTGTCAAGTCCTCTATGCATACAGTGAGGCATACAGTTTGAGGCATACATTTGATAAAGCCAATGTATGCACCACACAGAACGCACTGCAACTGCCTCTGCAACACAATGTTGAAAGGAAAACGCAGCGTTCCATTGGAAATGTATGTACTTCTGGTGTACCAAAATGCAATGACACTATCAGTAACTAGCAAGATGGCAGCTACCACAAAACGGTGTATGCGTTGAAAACAACTGTCGGCCATCTTGGATGCTGTCTCCAGTTCTTTATACCTCAGTGATGGCGTAGCAGTGAAGACGTGTTTTTTTAATACTTTTGTATTTTTTTCATATTTTTTGTATATATATTTCAATTTATTTTCAAACTCTTTTCGATTTTTAATTAGATTATACCTTCCGGTAACCTGCCTCACCCAATGTGATACGGAATCGCTATTATTTTCAATTTTAGAACACATTCAAGAACCTCCAGAAGCTAACCAGCTAATTAGCTACAAGCTATTTAGTCATTGTTAGCCACTGCTAGCGGCTTTTACTTTCTGCACAGATACCAGCCCTGTTTTTAGCCTGGATAATACTCGCTAGTCTACCAGTATCGGACTGTCTCTCCACAACAACGCCGGATTCCTGCCGTAATCCCTGGACCACTACTTCTGATCTTCACAGCTAGCTAACAGCTAGCTTGCATTCACCGTGGCACCGAAGCTATCCCTGAGGCCCACCTCCTGGCCTACTCAGCTGTTCACCCGAACCCCACTCATACACGGCTAGAGCCCAATACTCCACCGGATCCTTGCTGTAAACTCTGGACCTTGGCACCGGATCACTGCTGCTACCGATTGGCTTTAGTGGCTAATGACACTGCCACGAAGCTAGCACCAGTTAACCGTGTTAGCCGTGAGCCAGGCGCATCTCCCGGCTAGCAAACTAAATTCTACATCGCCATCTGGCTTGGATTCTCTGTCGACACGGCGCCCCGCCGCACCACCACGACTGGTCTGACGATGAATACTCCATCCGCTGTGCCTTCAACCGGCCTCCGTCGGAGCAGACGCTCCTACTATCCCCGGGCTACTAACGCTGTGTCGCCCGCATGCTAACGTAGTGGCGGCTTCCCTGTTCCATCTACTGCTGCCCCCTGGACACTATGATCACTTGGCTACATAGCTGATGCCTGCTGGACTGTCCATTAATCACGGTACTCCATTCTGTTTATTTATTTTTATCTGTCGGCCCCAGCCGCGAACTCAGGCTCTGTGTGTAGTTAATCTGACCCTCTCTGCCTAGTCATCACCATTTTACCTGCTGTTGTTGTGTTAGCTGATTAGCTGTTGTTGTCTCACCTGTTGTTTTAGCTAGCTCTCCTAATCAACACCTGCGATTACTTTATGCCTCGCTGTATGTCTCTCTCAAATGTCAATATGCTTTGTATACTGTTGTTCAGGTTAGTTATCATTGTTTTAGTTTACAATGGAGCCCCTAGTTCCACTCTTCATACCTCTGATACCTCCTTTGTCCCACCTCCCACACATGCGGTGACCTCACCCATTACAACCAGCATGTCCAGAGATACTACCTCTCTTATTATCACCCAGTGCCTGGGCTTACCTCTGCTGTACCCGCACCCCACCATACCCCTGTCTGCACATTATGCCCTGAATATATTCTACCATGCCCAGAAATCTGCTCCTTTTATTCTTTGTCCCCAACGCTCTAGGCGACCAGTTTTGATAGCCTTTAGCCGCACCCTCATACTACTCCTCTGTTCCGCGGGTGATGTGGAGGTAAACCCAGGCCCTGCATGTCCCCAGGCACCCTCATTTGTTGACTTCTGTGATCGAAAAAGCCTTGGTTAAGTGCATGTCAACATCAGAAGCCTCCTCCCTAAGTTTGTTTTACTCACTGCTTTAGCACACTCTGCTAACCCTGATGTCCTTGCCGTGTCTGAATCCTGGCTCAGGAAGGCCCCCAAAAATTCTGAGATTTCCATACCCAACTATAACATTTTCCGTCAAGATAGAACTGCCAAAGGGGGAGGAGTTGCAGTCTACTGCAGAGATAGCCTGCAAAGTAATGTCATACTTTCCAGGTCCATACCCAAACAGTTCGAAGTACTAATTTTAAAAATGACTCTCTCCAGAAATAAGTCTCTCACTGTTGCCGCCTGCTACCGACCCCCCTGAGCTCTCAGCTGTGCCCTGGACACTATTTGTGAATTGATCGCTCCCCATCTAGCTTCAGAGTTTGTTCTGTTAGGTGACCTAAACTGGGATATGCTTAACACCCCGGCAGTCCTACAATCTAAGCTAGAGTCCCTCAATTTCACACACATCATCAAGGAACCCACCAGGTACAACCCTAAATCTGTAAACAAGGGAACCCTCATAGACGTCATCCTGACCAACTGGCCCTCCAAATACACCTCCGGTGTCTTCAACCAGGATCTCAGCGATCACTGCCTCATTGCCTGTATCCGCTACGGATCCGCAGTCAAACGACCACCCCTCATCACTGTCAAACGCTCCCTAAAACACTTCTGCGAGCAGGCCTTTCTAATCGACCTGGCCCGGGTATCCTGGAAGGATATTGACCTCATCCCGTCAGTTGAGGATGCCTGGTCATTCTTTGAAAGTACCTTCCTCACCATCTTAGATAAGCATGCTCCGTTCAAAAAATGCAGAACTAAGAACAGCCCTTGGTTCACTCCAGACCTGACTGTCCTCGACCAGCACAAAAACATCCTGTGGCGGACTGCAATAGCATCGAATAGTCCCCGCGATATGCAACTGTTCAGGGAAGTCAGGAACCAATACACACAGTCAGTCGGCAGGGTAGCCTAGTGGTTAGAGTGTTGGACTAGTAACCGAAAGGTTGCAAGTTCAAATCCCAGAGCTGACAAGGTACAAATATGTCGTTCTGCCCCTGAACAGGCAGTTAACCCACTGTTCCTAGGCCGTCATTGAAAATAAGAATTTGTTCTTAACTGACTTGCCTAGTTAAATAAAGGTAAAAAAATAAATAATTAAAAAGTCTGGAAAGCAAAGGCCAGCTTTTTCAAGCAGAAATGTGCATCCTGTAGCTCTAACTCCAAAAAGTTCTGGGACACTGTAAAGTTCCTCTGACAAGAGCACCTCCTCCCAGCTCCCCACTGAGGCTAGGTAACACGGTCACCACCGATAAATCCATGATAATCGAAAACTTCAACATTTCTCAACGGCTGGCCATGCCTTCCTCCTGGCTACTCCAACCTCGGCCAACAGCCCTGCCCCCCCCCGCAGCTACTGGCCCAAGCCTCCCCAGCTTCTCCTTTACCCAAATCCAGATAGCAGATGTTCTGAAAGAGCTGCAAAACCTGGACCCATACAAATCAGCTGGGCTTGACAATCTGGACCCTCTATTTCTGAAACTATCCGCCGCCATTGTCGCAACACCTATTACCAGCCTGTTCAACCTCTCTTTCATATCGTCTGAGATCCCCAAGGATTGGAAAGCTGCCGCAGTCATCCCCCTCTTCAAAGGGGGAGACACCCTGGACCCAAACTGTTACAGACCTATATCCATCCTGCCCTGCCTATCTAAGGTCTTCGAAAGCCAAGTCAACAAACAATCACTGACCATCTCAAATCCCATCGTACCTTCTCCGCTGTGCAATCTGGTTTCCGAGCCAGTCACGGGTGCACCGCAGCCGCACTCAAGGTACTAAACAATATCATAACCGCCATCAATAAAAGACAGTACTGTGCAGCCGTCTTCATCGACCTTGCCAAGGCTTTCGACTCTGTCAATCACCATATTCTTATCGGCAGACTCAGTAGCCTCGGTTTTTCGGATGACTGCCTTGCCTGGTTCACCAATTATTTTGCAGACAGAGTTCAGTGTGTCAAATCGGAGGGCATGTTGTCCTTTTCCTCTGGCAGTCTCTATGGGGGTGCCACAGGGTTCAATTCTCGGGCCGACTCTTTTCTCTGTATATATCAATGATGTTGCTCTTGCTGCGGGCGATTCCCTGATCCACCTCTACGCAGACGACTCCATTCTGTAAACTTCTGGCCCTTCCTTGGACACTGTGCTATCTAACCTCCAAATGAGCTTCAATGCCGTACAACACTCCTTCCGTGGCCTCCAACTGCTCTTAAACGCTAGTAAAACAAAATGCATGCTTTTCAACCGTTCGCTGCCTGCACACGCATGCCCGACTAGCATCACCACCCTGGATGGTTCCGACCTAGAATATATGGACATCTATAAGTACTTAGGAGTCTGGCTAGACTGTAAACTCTCCTTCCAGAATCATATCAAACATCTTCAATCTAAAATCAAATCTAGAGTCGGCTTTCTATTTCGCAACAAAGCCTCCTTCACTCACGCCGCCAAACTTGCCCTAGTAAAACTGACTCTGCTACCGATCCTCGACTTCAGCGATGTCATTTACAAAATAACCTCCAACACTCTACTCAGCAGATTGCATGCAGTCTATCACAGTGCCATCCATTCTGTCACCAAAGCCCCATATACTACCCACCACTGCGACCTGTATGCTCTCGTTGGCTGGCCCTCGCTTCACATCCGTCGCCAAATCCACTGGCTCTTGGTCATCTATAAGTCGTTGCTAGGTAAAGCCCCGCCTTATCTCAACTCACTGGTCACCATAGCAGCACCCACCTGCAGCATGCGCTCCAGCAGGTATATCTCTCTAGTCACCCCCAAAGCCAATTCCTCCATCGGCCGCCTTTCCTTCCAGTTCTCTGCTGCCAATGACTGGAACGAACTACAAAAATCTCTGAAACTGGAAATGCTTATCTCCCTCACTAGCTTTAAGCACCAGCTGTCAGAAAAGCTCACATATAATAGGTTTATTCAGAGAGAACAAATCATGCAGGGCGATTGATGGTTGCTGTTCATGCGCCCGTCCCCTGTGATTCTCTCCACAGAACAAAGGGACAGGATGTACTTTATAACCAATCCCTAGCCTGTGGTTGACAATTAGAATTCCTTGCAATAAAACTGTGCCAATGACCAAATAACAAGTATCCTACTTCAGGTTGTACCAATGAGAGCTTGCCACATGTAGCTATGAGTTCAGGACTGACGTTCCTAACAAATGTTGAACTGAAAACCAACTATTTCCATTGATAATTCCCTATTGAACGTTACTACTCTATTGACTGTTAGTACTCTTGATCTCTCGTTCTCTGTCTCTAGATCTCTCGTTCTCTGTCTCTGCGTTGTGTATTTATCTTCAAAATATTCTTATACTTCTGTAAATGAGACGTGCAAAAAGTCATAAAAACAAGTTCACTTGTGGGTGAAACTCACTTTAATCCATTTTGAATTCAGGCTGGAACACAACAAAATGTTGAATAAGGCAAGAGGTATGACTACTTTCTGAAGCCACTGTAGCTTTACTTTAAAGCATTGCTGAGCAATTTGAGTTAAAATAATCAGTTGATAAAAGCAACAGGGTTGAGAAGTTTTATTTGTCACTCTAATGTCTATAACATCTTAAAAAACAAACAGAGCAGAAGCGCTTCAGGTATTACAAAACAACCACAGGTGCTTTTTGAGGGGAATAGGAATTGAAAAATGTATGGGAAAATTACAATATCAAATAAGTGATAAGTGGCATAAACAATCAAAGTCAAGGAACCTGGTGGGTATGAACTTTAGGAAGCCTTTCATTAATGGAATACAACATTAAAATACACTAATGCGCATCGGCTTAGGCCTTCATCAGGGTGTCTGATACAAAGTGAGTCAAGGCTATACAACTGCATCTCCTCCATTTTGTATCAGACACAGTAAGCCGATACAATTTTAATAATGGTGTAGCCCATTAATTAAAGTATTTTTTAACTTTCAAACCACACGAGTGACTGGACTTGGATTTAACAGTCCAAGGGAAGACTTCTGCAGTCATTTTACATTACCCTACATTAATTACATGGTACAATATTGATGCATTATCAATGACCTGATCCATAGCAAATAAATATCATATACCACTGAGAATTTGAAAAACTCATAAATAACACAATGTCCTTCATTCAATTATGTTTGATATGCACATGGTTAAATAAATACAAACCAATATCATGAGCATTATGTTCACCTGTGCCGTATTCAGTTGGGTACAATGCAGCAACAATTTTGCAACACAAAACAATTCTGAATTGTTAAACAACTTCAGGTACTACCTTCCTGTTTCAAAATGTTTTATCCCATTTCGTGCCAATATAACACACACACACTTGGTTAAGTACAGTATGTCCCAATTCTAAACATCTGATCATGTACCTGTCAAAATGCCACTCTGTCAAAGAGCACTATTGCAGAAAAGTAACCCCAAAAGATGTGTACGTTCAATTTCAGAGTATATGTCATACAGTCAGTATATAAATGTATATGTCCCAGGAAAAAGTTTGGAAACACCTACTCATTCCAGGGTTTCTTCATTGTTACTATTTTCTACACTGTAGAATAATAGTGAAGACATCACAACTATGAAATAACACATATGGAATCATGTAGTAACCAAAACAGTGTTCAAACAAATCGAAATATATTTGAGATTCTTCAAAGTAACCACCCTTTGCCTTGATGACAGCTTTGCACACTCTTGGAATTCCCTCAACCAGCTTCATGAGGTAGTCACCTGGAATGCATTTCAATTAACAGGTGTGCATTAAAAGTTAATTTGTGGAATTTCTTTCCTTCTTAATGTGTTTGAGCCAATCGGTTGTGTTGTGACCAGGTAGGGATGGTATACAGAACATAGCCCTATTTGCCAAAATACCAAGTCCATATTATGGCAAGAAGAGCTAAAATAAGCAAAGAGAAATGACAGTCCATCATTACTTTAAAGACATGAAGGTTAGTCAATATGGAACATTAAGAACTCTGAAAGTTTCTTCCAGTGCAGTCGCAAAAACCATCAAACGCTATGATGGAACTGGCTCTCATGAGGACCGCACCAGGAAAGACCCAGAGTTACCTGCTGCTTAGGATAAGTTCATTAGAGTTACCAGCCTCAGAAATTTTAGCCCAAATAAATGCTTCACAGAGTTCAAGTAACAGACAAATCTCAACATCAACTGTTCAGAGCAGACTGCGTGAATCAGGCCTTCATGGTCGAATTGCTGCAAAGAAACAACTAGTAAAAGGACACCAATAAGAAGAAGAGACTTGTTTGGGCCAAGAAACACAAGCAATTGACATTAGACCGGTGTAAATCTGTTCCTTTGGTCTGATGAGTCCAAATTTGTGATTTTTGGTTCCAACCGCCGTGTGTTTGTGAGAGGCAGAGTAGGTGAACGTATGATATGTATGGAGGAGGAGGTGTGATGGTGTGGGGGTGCTTTACTGGTGACACGATCTGTGATTTACTTAGAATTCAAGGCACACTTAACCAGCATGGCTACCACAGCATTCTGCAGTGATACGCCATCCCATCTGGTTTGCGCATAGTGGGACGATCATTTGTTTTTTAACAGAACAATGACCCAACACACCTTCAGGCTGTGTAAGGGCTATTTGACCAAGAAGGAGAGTGATGGAGTGTTGCATCAGAGGACCTGGCCTCCACAATCACCCGACCTCAACCCAATTGAGATGGTTTGGGATGTTTTTCTTGTTTTTTAAAAAACATTTATTTAACTAGGTAAGTTAGTTAAGAACACATTCTTATTTACAATGACGGCCTAGGAACAGTAGGCAGAATGACTTAGTTTTACCTTGTCAGCTCGGGGATTCGATTGTGCAACTTTCGATTACTAGCCCAATGCTCCAACCACTAAATACAAATACACCATGACAGCGCAACACACAAGGGGTGGAACAGTGGCAAAGGTACCCACAGGACCAACAGAATAATATTAGTCTGAGGAGAGATGAAATACTATTAATACCTGCCGCCCCGAGTGAAGGAAAAGCAGCCAACAAGTGCTCACCATATGTGGGAAATCCTATAAAAGACTGTTGGAAAAGCATTCCAGGTGAAGCTGGTTGAGAGAATGCCAAGAGTGTGCAAAGCTGTCATCAAGGCAAAGAGTGGCTACTTTGAAGAATCTCAAATATATTTTGATATGTTTATTACTTTTCTGGTTACTGCATGATTCCATGTGTTATTTCAGTTTTGATGTCTTCACTATTATTCCACAACGTAGAAAATAGTACAAATAAAAAGCCTTTAATGAGTAGGTGTCTCCAAACTTTTGACTGGTACTGTATATATGAAATTATGATTAGGAGGAAGTTGTAACCATGGCTTCCGTGTTTTAAAAGCATTTGAAAATGAGGTGGATACATAGCCAGTCATTTCAGGTATTGAACTACATTCCTATGGGGAAATGATTTACTTATATTCTGTTTTATTTGGACAAACTTCAAATTGACCCAGCGTTAAGTATGATGTTTCACTGCCGTAACATCAGAAAAACACAATACCGAAATAAAATGTTATTGAGAGCTAATCATACTGTATAGGTTCTTTTTGTGATCAGTCTTTTGTTAGTCTATAGCTACCACTGCTGCACATAATACTGTAATTGTAAACATAATGATTTAAAACATGAAATAAAAAAAGTTCCTGATTATTTTCAGCAAACACTAGCAAAAAGTACAAGGTTACTTTTTTGCTATTTACAAATGTTTAGAAGTAGAAAAGCCTGACATTTAGACATCATTGCAATAGACTCATTGCTTTGAGGTGAAAGTTATTCAAGTATTGCAGTAAAATTGGTAAGAGCAATTATGTATTTACTATTAAACTGAACAAAATTGGTAAAAATACAAATTAAGACAAAATAAATGCTGCAAGTCATGTATACTAAGCTGTATTTTTGAATTCAGACAATACGTTCCAGGCCTCCCGAGTGGCAGTGGGCTAAGGCACTGCATCACAGTGCTAGCTGTGCCACTGGAGATTCTAGATTAGAGTCCAGGCTCTGTCGCAGCCAGCCCAACTGGAAGACCCATGGAGCTGCGCACAATTGGCCCAGCGTTATCCGGATTAGGGAAGGGTTTGGCCGGCAGGGATGGCCTTGTCCCATCGCGCACAAGCGACTCCTGTGGCGGGCCAGGCGCAGTGCACGCTGACCCGGTCGCCAGGTGTATGGCGTTTCCTCCGACACATTGGTGCGGCTGGCTTCCGGGTTTAGTGGGCATTGTGTCAAGAAGCAGTAAGGCTTGGTTGGGTTGTGTTTCGGAAGACGCGCGGCTCTCGACCCTCGCCCATACGGGAGTTGCAGCGATGAGACAAGACGGTAACTACCAATTAGATACCATGAAATTGGGGAAAAGGTTTTTTTTTAAATGTGAAAGATAATACGTTGCAACCTCAGTGTGCTCCTGTCTATTTCTCTCTAGTCTCTATTATTATAAAGGACATTGAAACACCAGTGCATTACCAAATGCAAAGTAGAAATCATCTACAATCATATAGTTCATCCTGTAATAGGAAGCCTATTGGCAAGGTGGGTCGAGACTTAACCATTCAGGCCAACAGAAAAATCATTTACAAACATATTACATCCTATTCTTATCGGACTAATAAAATAATGAACAATACATCTTGATTCTTGCAATATATACATCCAACAACGCTATTTTTAACCATAATTAAACCTTTGTATATAATTTTAAGACAGATGAAATTAAACAAAATAAGAGCCCAGTAACACAGGAGGGATTGTCATAAACACACATTCAAAGTACAATCTGAAATCTTTGTCCGCTGTGGCCGGACGTTAATAAAATGCAAACAAATAATCCATGCTCAAAAGCACACACACACACACACACACATACACACACAGTTCAATTTGAAACTCTCAAAAACCCATCCCCACACTCCTATTAGCCAGGTCAATACCTCTGCCAGAAATGAAACTGCAAATTGTAACAAAACCTTGCTGACCTCTGACCTCACACCCGGCAGAAGCCAGTTTAGGAAGCCATCCTGATTACGCCAAATAAAGACATTTATTTAGAATGGTCCGTCATAATGTCGAGATTCAAAAAGAACGTTGCTCTGATATGAAAGCGAAGCCTCGGAGGTCTGCGGTTGAGGTGGACGATGAACGTCTCTCACTTGGAGGAGGAGGCCATGTGTCCGTGCACACGGAAGCGGTACACGCATGTGTACTCCAGGTGACCCCAGTTACTCAGAACGCGCAGCTCCACAAAATAATAGATGGCCCTGGTAGGATTCTGACATAGAGAACAGGAAGGGTTATAACAAGCAACACAACTGATGACTGTATAGATACTGCATTAGGGTCAACAGTAGCTACTAGCTAGGTATTTAGAACGAAGTTCTATGGTCCTGGTCCAGTTCTATTCCAGGCTTATTTCAGCTATAGTCTGTTGCATAAACATCGAGCCCGATTAATGTCTCACGCCCCCCAAAAATAACCTAGTAATCCTAACCGGAGGTCGTGTTCACTAGGCACCAAATGGAAGAAAAACTGAAAGAGGGACTACCTGAACTTGTCCAATAAGAAACACACATTTTCTGTAGCAAAATGTTTTGCTTCATTTTTGAAACGGTGTGTACTAATGAATACAACCGAGGCAAAGTTTAAATGATGGGACTCACAGGCAGTTGGAAGGTCTGGATTGCCCCTCCGTGCTGGTCATAAGTGAAGGTTCCCAGCCAGGTGCCGTCTTCTGTCTCAGTGGACATACCCTGCACAGAGAGAGCAATGAGACCGATTTTTAAAGACAGAAATGAGTCATCAGTGTTAAAGATATTCACCATACTGCTCTAAACATCTCTGTAGGAAATCTTCAACAGTAGATTATGTAGATGTGGCTCTGGGAAAAAGTTGTGCACTGAATAGAGTGTCAGGGAAGGGCTAGAGGTCACAGATGACTCACGTAGACAGAGAAGGCCTTGGGCGCGCTGTCGATGCGTCCGGTGGGCGCGTTGGAGACCGGCAGGTGCTCCAGTGTGACGTGGGTGATGTGGGCAGGATGAGATAGGGCGATGACCAGGGTGCCCTGCGCTCCATAGAACGCCCAGCACTTCCCAGCTTGCACCGCCTGACCCTGGATAACAGTGCGGGGGTTCTCAGAGGGGTACCAGAGGGGTACACCCAGGAAGGACACGCATGCCGAGCGGGTACGGTACGTCTCGGAACACCGTGTGCTCACAACACTGGCACCTTGGGACTCCAAGGCAAAGTCTGGCATCCTGTCAGCCAATAGGGGACTGCAGTTCTTCACAACCTCTTTCACCATCCGTGGCTCATTCTGGGGCACATTTTCATGCAGCCATTTGGCCATGGCCTCTTCGAGCTCAGGGGTCAGGTGTGTGTTGGCTGTGGGAGCTGGAGGAGGCTGGTTCTGAACAGAGTAGACCTGCTTCCCCAGCTACACAACAGAGAGACCACATCCATTAGGTTAGGAAGGCTCATCAATTATTGTTCCAAACAGCACCCCATTCCCTATATAGTGCACTACCATAGGGCTCTGGTCAAAAGTAATTGTAAGTCGCTCTGGAGGAGAGTGTCTGCTAAATGACTAAAATGGGAAATGTAGTGCACTATGTAGGGAATTGGGTGCCATTTTGGACTCTACCATTCACATTTGAGTTATTTAGCACCATCTCTTATGCAGAACCACTTAAGAAAGTGCAAAAGTTCAGTGCTACAAATTTGACTTGAGTTTGCGTGTTTTGTGTACATTACCGTGGCACTCTGGTCCTCCAGGGCAGCGACTCGCTGCTTGACGTGTGTGTGTTGGTCCTTCAGCTCGCCCACCTGACTGATGAAGCCGGCTGTCTGCTCGCTCAAACGATGCTGCCAATCCAGTGGATTCACACTACAATAGAAAAAAATAGAACATAATTGTCCAGTGAGAAACAGAGATATTTATTTATCTTCAACCCCCTGAGACAGCAAACTCACAAAACATTTTTAAAGGCTAAGTCAAGATCATCTTCAAATCAAACCAAATTTCAAATGTATTTATATAGCCCTTCGTACATCAGCTGATATCTCAAAGTGCTATACAGAAACCCAGCCTAAAACCCCAAACAGCAAGCAATGCAGGTGTTGAAGCACGTTGGCTAGGAAAAACTCCCTCGAAAGGCCAAAACCTAGGAAGAAACCTAGAGAGGAAATCTTAAATCCAAGGTTTTTTTTGCAAACAAGGTTTGGACATTAGATTGGTTAACAGAAAAAGTATGGGAGTATGTTTTCACTCCTTTCAAATCTTCCCAAGTGCCTAGGGAGCATGGGACAGGAGCTAGGGATAAGGGCAGGAGGTAGATGCTAGGAGGTAGGGGCTAGGGGCAGAAGCTAGGGGGCAGGTTCTAGATTGGGCTGGACACACACTCACCTGTCCACTCTCACTCTCACGTCCCTCATGTCTGTTCTGACGTCTGCCAAGTCTGTCTGCAGTCTCTCTACCATCTGTTGGGATAGACGAGCACTACATCTCAACCATATACGTAAATATACAACAATTCTATAAAACATATATACAGTACCAGTCAATAATTTGGGCACGCCTACTCAGTCCAGGGTTTTTCTTTATTTTTACTATTTTCTACATTGTAGAATAATAGTGAAGACATCATAACTATGAAACAACATATGGAATCATATAGAAACTAAAAAAAGTTAAAGAAACCAAAATATATTTTACATTTAGATTCTTCAAAGTAGACACCCTTTGCCTTTGCCTGGACTCTTGGCATTCTCTCAACCAGCTTCCCCTGGAATACTTTTCCAACAGTTTTGAAGGAGTTGCCACATATTCCGCGCTCCCGAGTGGCGCAGCGATCTAAGGCACTGCATCTCAGTGCAAGAGGCGTCACTATAGTCCCTGGTTTGAATCCAGGCTGAATCACATCCAGACGTGATTGGGAGTCCTATTAGGGCGGCGCACAATTAACTCAGTGTCGTCCGGGGTAGGCCGTCATTGTAAATAAGAATTTGCTCTTAACTGACTAGCCTAGTTAAATAAAGGTTAAAAAAAAAGAATAATTGGCTGCTTTTCCTTCACTCTGTGGTCCAACTCATCCCAAACAATCTCAATTGGGTTGAGGGCGGGTGATTGTGGAGGCCAAGTCATCTGATGCAGCACTCCATCACTCTCCTTCTTGGTCAAATAGCCCTTACACAGCCTGGATGTGTGTTGGGTCATTGTCCTGTTGAAAAATAAATGATAGTCCCACTAAGCGCAAACCAGATGGGATGGCGTATCGCTGCAGAATGCTGTGGTAGCCATGCTGGTTATGTGTGCTTTGAATTCTAAATAAATCACAGACAGTGTCACCCCCACACCATCACACCTCCTCCTAGAAGGCCAGCATCCTGGGGTAGCTGCTTCACTGTTGATGTTGAGACGGGTGTTATGCGGGTACTATTTAATGAAGCTGCCAGTTGAGGACTTGTGAGGCATCTGCTTCTCAAACTAGACACTAATGTACTCGTCCTCTTGCTCAGTTGTGCATCGGGGCCTCCCACTCCCCTTTCTATTCTGGTTAGAGCTAGTTTGCACCGTTCTGTGAAGGGAGTAGTACACAGGCGTTGTGCGAGATCTTCAGGTTCTTGGCAATTTCACAAATGGAATAGCCTTAATTTCTCAGAACAAGAATAGACTGACGAATTTCAGAAGTTAGTTCTTTGTTTCTGGCCATTTTGAGCCTGTAATCGAACCCACAAATGCTGATGCTCCAGATACCCAACTAGTCTACAGAAGGCCAGTTTTATTGATTCTTTAAAATCAGTACTACAGTTTTCAACTGTGCTAACATAATTGCAAAATTATCTAATGATCAATTAGCATTTTAAAATGCTAAACTTAGATTAGCTATACAATAATATTTTGAAGATAAACACACAACGCAGAGGATGAGGACGAGCGTACTAAACTAAATGGAGTACTATGGTCAATAGGGAATTGTCAATGTAAATAGGAGTTGGTTTTCAGTTCAACAGCTGTTTAGAATCTGTGGAATGTCAGTCCTGAAATCAGAGCTACGTTCTGTACATTGAGTCTGGAGCAGGATACTTGTTATATGGCCATTGGCCCAGTTGTACTGCAAGGACTTCTGATTGGTTGACCCCAAGCTAGGTTGGGGGGTTATAAATGACATCCTGTTATTTGTTCTGTGGAGAAAAGTTGAGGACAACAGGGGGAATGAACATCTACCTCCCAGCATAGCATCTATGATTTGTCCTTTTCAAATAAATACATTTTGCTTTGGGGTTTGTGTTATTGAAGAATAACAACTGCTAACAGCTAACACATCGTGCCATTGGAACACAGAAGTGATGGTTGCCGATAATGGGCCTATGTAGATATTCCATTAAAAATCAGCCGTTTCCAGCTACAATAGTCATTTACAACATTAAAAATGTCTACACTATATTTCTGTTCAATTTGATGTTATTTTAATGGACTATTTTTTTTGCTTTTCTTTCAAAAACAAGGACATTTCTAAGTGACCCCAAACTTTTCAACAGTTGTGTGTGTGTGTGTGTGTATATATTACATAAAAAAGAAAACACTATTTCCCAAATACTGCACTATTATAGAGCCCTATAAGAGGACTCCCTATCACACTACTACAGACATCTATAACTGAAACCCTGTTCTCCATACTAGACCTGACCTCACCTCGGTTACAAATTTCTGCTGGTGTTCCTTCTTCTTAAGAATTTCAATTTCTCTCTGCGGGAGAACACGGACACAAGTGAGTTAACCAAATGAATACACCCAAATGCAGTATAGTTTGTGCATTCTCTCTGTCTCTCTTACCAGGATGGTGTTCATCTTGGCTTCCAGAGCAGAATGCAATACCGAAGCTCCATCCTGCAGAAAGAGTTTCAACAAACAAGCTTTTAACTGTACAATCCAGGAGTACACATGCAGAGCGTCAATGTAGCATCCTACCAAATCAAGAGAAAGAGAGATTATTGCCGGGTATGTGGTCCCATCAGATCCTACCATAGCCTTGACAGGTGGCGTAGTGAAGACAGGTGGCGGAGTTGGGGTGATGACAGGTCGGTTCAGGGTCATAGTGATAGCATTCAGGGCTGAAGTCAGGGTGGCCCATACCAAGGGGGCAAGGAGCCAGCAGCCTAGTAGAAAGGGGTAGAATAGACTTGAATACACTAAGGAGCACATTATCATACAGGACAGGCTACACAGACAACATTTTGAACATATATGCTCGTCAACAATGGGTGTGTGTTGTACTTCTGCTATTTAAATTGCCAGTAAGTACTATGGTTAGGCATGTCATCTGTGGACAATGTACTGCTGGCACCAATAAAGTAACAGTGATGTTGGTTCTTTTCATGGAAGTTCTATAGAACTATAGACTGTCTGATTCTGTAGTGTGAGGTCACTCACCGAAGGTCAATAGGATGAGGAGGATGGCAATTAGAATGGCCTTCCCCACATCGGCCGGGATAAACGGAGGGGCTACAGGAGGAGAAAGAGATAAAGCTAATGCTAACAAACAAGCTACAATCATAGAGACCAGCTAATGCTACGCTAGCACACACACAGTACTCACTCCAATTGGCTCTAGCACTTGTCCTGTTAGTGCCAGATCTCTGGCTGGCGCTAGCCCTTTGTTCGCCTAAGGAGGAGTCTCCAGAGTATCCTCTGTAACGTCTTGCCTCTGAAGAGGAGTAACCAGAGCTGTCCATGGCGCTGGTCTGGCTCTGGGCCTGGTTCAGGCCGGTCTGGCAGGACGAGAAGCCCCTGGGGCTGGGAGCCTGGTTCAGGCCGGTCTGGCAGGACGAGAAGCCCATGGGGCTGGGAGCCAGGTTCAGGCTGGGGGCTGGGGCAAGAGGTTCCTGGAAGGTCTTCCTTCTCTGAACCAAGCTTGAGACCCCTGAAGGGCAGGGGGTGTGGGGACAAAGAGAGAGAGTCAGATGGTTCGTTTTGAATAGCCATAATAGCTAACTATAACCATAGACAAAGAGGCAGCTGCAATACAAAGCTATACTGTACAGTGTATACAGTATAGGCCTAGACAATGAAAGTAACTGAGTGAGTAGGACTGAGTGTCAATAGAACTGTGGATGCAGGAAGTGGTGTGAACCGTACCAATGTAGTCCTCAGCATTGATGGGTGGCTCCACTGTACTACCCTTGCTGCTAGCGGTGCTAGCCACGCTGTTGGCCCGGCTGGAGGTACGAGAGGCCGCCACTTTACGACCACCTGTCTTCCTCTTAGTAAAAACCCTGAGAGAGAGAAAGGGCTTTGTTCAAGCAACTGTCAGGCCTACTGTATTAGGCTATACGGTACAACATGAAACACAAACACACCTCACGGGGCTCTCCCTGTAGGAAACTGAGGAGGACTCATCATCGTCTGATGACTGGTGGTAGTATCCCCCTAAAACCAGCCTCATACTGCGCCGCGACATGTCTGACAGAGAGAGAGAGACAGAGACAATACTTCATACAGGATACTGTGGTATACGAACTGCTTTAACCGGAGGAATCCCACACCCACAGCAAATCAATAATAACACTTTGTAACAGTCATTAGGCTTTTATATGTTGTTAAAAATAGATGAGATGTACAGTTACAGTAAAAAGGGAATTGAGGTTCCCAAGAGGTAGCCTAGGTAGCATAGCGCTAGCCCAGAGCTGGTGGTAGCAGTAGCCCAGAGCTGGTGGTAGCAGTAGCCCAGAGCTGGTGGTAGCAGTAGCCCAGAGCTGGTGGTAGGAGAGAGGCTCTCTGACAGATGCTCTCCTGTATAATCTCTAATCCAGTTAATCTACAGCACCTCACACTGCTCTCTCATGCACCCCCAGTCATATGAAAAGGCTAGAGCTATCAAACCCAGATATGCAAGGTGATTTGGGTAAAGCCTGACACAGCCAGATCTGGTTAGGGATAAAACTAACCTTAGAATTTTTTTGGTGCGTACTTTGTAATTTACATATTACTCAGTGCAATGCTAACTGTGGCTGTGAAGGAATGAACTTCAACTTCCAAACAGAGCTAGCACGGATTAGCATTAGCTAACTGGCAGAAGGAGAGGTCAGTACGGGTGCATCAAAGCTGGGACTGAAAAACAGCTTCTATCTCAAGGCCATCAGACTGTAAAATATCCATCACTAGCCGGCTACCACCCGGTTACTCAACCCTGCACCTTAGAGGCTGCTGCCATATATACATAGACATGGAATCACTGGCCACTTTAACAGAACACAAGTTACTTTAATACATGTTTACATACTGCTTTACTCATCTCATATGTACAGTACCAGTCAAAAGTTTGGAGTCACCTTCTGTATACCACCGATACCTTGTCACAACACAACTGATTGGATCAAATGCATTAAGAAGGAAAGAAGTTCCACAGATGTAATTTTAACAAGGCACACCTGTTCATTGAAATGCATTACACCTCATGAAGCTGGTTGAGAGAATGCCACAAATGTGCAAAGCTGTCCAGGCAAATGGTGGCTACTTTGAAGAATCCAAATAAAATATATTTAGATTTTATAACACTTTTTTGGTTACTATTCCATATGTGTTATTTCACAGTTGATGTCTTCACTATTATTCTACAATGTGCCCAAACATTTCAATTAACAGGTGTGCCTTGTTAAAAGTGAATTTGTGGAATTTTTTCCTTCTTAATGTGTTTGAGCCAATCAGTTGTGTTGTGACATGGTAGGTATGGTATACAGAAGATAGCCCTATTTGGTAAAATATCTTGATATAGACTTCAACAGCTCAAATAAGCAACAAAAAAAAACTACCTTAAGACAAAGGTCAGTCAATTCGGAAAATGTCAGTTACCTCTGCTGCAGAGGATAAGTTCATTAGAGTTAACTACACTTCAGATTGCAGCCCAAATACATGCTTCAGAGTTCAAGTAACAGACATCTCAACATCAGCTGTTCAGAGGAGATTGCATGAATCATTCCTTCACGGTCAAATTGCTGCAAAGAAACCACTCCTAAAGGACAACGATAAGAAGATACTTGCTTGGGCCAAGAAACACGAGCAATGGACATTAAACCAGAGGAAATCTGTCCTTTGTTCTGCTGAGTCCCAATTTGAGATTTTTGATTCAAACCGCCATGTCTTTGTGAGACGCACAGTAGGTGAACGGATGATCTCAGCATGTGTGGTTCCCACCGTGAAGCATGGAGGAGGTGTAATGGAGTGGGGGTGCTTTGCTGTGTCAGTAATGGGAACTCCTTCAAGACTGTTGGAAAAGCCTTCCAGGTGAAGCTGGTTGAGAGAATGCCAAGAGTGTGCAAAACTGTCATCAAGGCAAAGGGTGGCTACTTTGAAGAATCTCAAATATATTTAGATTTGTTTAACAATTGTTTGGCTACTACATGATTCCATGTGTTATTTCATAGTTTTGATGTCTTCAGGTTAAAATGGCGCTGGAGAAGATGGCAGACGTTTACGTGCCCCCAGCCAATTGTGTTTTTTTGTTTTTTCTCATTTGCGTTGTCACTTATCTTGTACATAATGTTGCCGCTCTTATGACCGAAAACTTCTGGACATCAGGACTGCGATTACTCACCACGGACTAGCAGAATCATCTTTTTCCTTTCACCACTAACGAGCCCGACGCAAAGGACACACTGCTTCCTCAGGAACAGGCCCCGATACCCATGATCTGTGTGAAGAGGAGGCGGAAAAAGAGGGGCCGAAGGTCCAGCTGCCTTCTGAGAATTCGCAGGCGATCCAATAAACCTCCACTTCCTCCACTCTGCTTGCAAATGTGCAATCGACAAGTTACGCGGAAGATTAAACTACCAACGGGACATTAAAAACTGTAACATCTTATGCTTCAGAGTCGTGGCTGAACGACATACAGCTGGCTGGTTATGCGTTGTACTGGCAGGATAGAACAGCCGCGTCTGGTAAGACAAGGGGCGGCGGACTATGTATTTTTGTAAAAAAAAAAAAAAAACAGCTGGTGCACGATATCTAAGGAAGTCTATTGCTCGCCTGACGTTTATCTCATGATAAACTGTAGACCACACTACCTACCTCCATCTGTATTTTTCATAGCTGTTTACATACCACCATAGTCAGAGGCTGGAACTAAGATAGCATTAATGAGCTGTATTCAGTCATAAGCAAACAAGAAAACGCTCAACCAGAAGCGGCGCTCCTAGTAGCCAGGGACTTTAATGCAGAGAAAGTTAAATCTGTTTTACCAAATTTCTATCAGCACGTTAAATGTGCAATCAGAGGAAAAATAACTCTGGACCACCTATACTCCACACACAGACGCATACAAAGCCTTCATTTGGCAAATCTGGCCATAAATTCTATCCACCCGATTCCTGCTTACAAGCAAAAAAAAGCAGGAAGCACCCGTGACTAGATCAATAAAAAAAAGTGGTCAGATGAAGCAGATGCTATGCTACAGGACTGTTTTGCTAGCCCAGACTGGAATATTTTCTGGAATACCTCCGATGGCATTGAGGAGTACACCACATCAGTCATTGGCTTCATCAATAAGTGCATCGATGACGTCGTCCCCACAGTGCATACCCCAAACAGAAGCCAATGTTTACAGGCAGCATCCACACTGAGCTAAAGGCCAGAGCTGCCGCATTCAAGGAGCGGGACTCTAACCCGGAAGCTTATAAGAAATCCCGCTATGCTTGCCGACGAACCATCAAACAGGCAAAGCGTCAATACAGGACTAAGATCGAGTCGAACACCGGCTCTGACGCTCGTCAGATGTGGCAGGGCTTGCAAACCATTACAGACTACAAAGGGAAGCACAGCCGAGAGCTGCCCAGCGACACGAGCTTACCAGACGAGCTAAACTACTTCTATGCTAGCTTCGAGGTGAA
Organism: Oncorhynchus mykiss; assembly: GCF_013265735.2. Taxonomy (NCBI): domain Eukaryota; kingdom Metazoa; phylum Chordata; class Actinopteri; order Salmoniformes; family Salmonidae; genus Oncorhynchus; species Oncorhynchus mykiss. Next base: position 13,283,792 of record NC_048565.1, on the reverse strand, counting down.
TAACACTGAAACATGCATGAGAGCACCAGCTGTTACGGAAGACTGTGTGATAAAGCTCTCCGCAGCCGACGTAAGTAAGACCTTTAAACAGGTCAACATTCACAAGGCCACAGGGCCCGATGGATTACCAGGACGTGTACTCCAAGCATGCGCTGACCAACTGGCAAGTGTCTTCACTGACATTTTCAACCTCTCCCTGTCCGAGTCTGTAATACCAACATGTTTTAAGCAGACCACAATAGTCCCTATGCCCAAGAACACTAAGGTAACCTGCCTAAACGACTATTGACCCGTAGCACTCACATCTGTAGCCATGAAGTGCCTTGAAAGGCTGGTCATGGCCCTCATCAACACCATCATCCCAGAAACCCTAGACCCACTCAAATTTGCATACCACCCCAACAGATCCACAGATGATGCAATCTCCATTGCACTCCACACTGCCCTTTCCCACCTGGACCAAAGCGACATCTATGTGAGAATGCTATTCATTGACTACAGCTCAGTGTTCAACACCATAGTGCCCTCAAAGGTCATCAATAAGCTAAGGACCCTGGGATTAAACACCTCCCTATGCAACTGGATCCTGGACTTCCTAATGGGCCGCCCCCAGGTGATAAGGGTAGGTAACAACACATGCGCCACGCTGATCCTCAACACAGGGGCCCCGTCAGGGGTGCGTGCTCAGTCCCCTCCTGTACTCCCTGTTCACTCATGACTGCACGGCCTGGCACGACTCCAACACCATCATTAAATTTGCTGATGACTGACAACAACGAGACAGCCTATAGGGAGGTCAGAGACCTGGCCGTGTGGTACCAGGATAACAACATCTCCATCAACGTGATCAAGACAAAGGAGATGGTCGTGGACTACAGGAAAAAGAGGACCGAGCACGGCCCCATTCTCAACGACGGGGCTGCAGTGGAGCAGGATCAGAGCTTCAAGTTCCTTGGTGTCCACATCACCAACAAACTAACATGGTCCAAGCACACCAAGATAGTTGTGAAGAAGGCACAACAAAACCTATTCCCCCTCAGTAGATTGAAAAGATTTGGCATGGGTCCTCAGATCCTCAAAGGTTCTACAGCGGTAGGTGATGTCAGAGGAAGGCCCTAAAAATTGTCAAAGACTCCAGCCACCCTAGTCATAGACTGTTCTCTCTACTACCGCACGGCAAGAGGTACCGGAGCGCCAAGTCTAGGTCCAAGAGGCTTCTAAAACAGCTTCTACCCCCAAGCCATAAGACTCCTGAACATCTAGTCAAATGGCTACCCAGTCAAATGGCTACTCCCTCCCCCCCACACCATTGCTACTCTCTGTTGTCATCTATACATAGTCACTTTAATAACTCTACCTACATGTACATACTACCTCAAATAACCGGTGTCCCTGCAATTTGACTCTGTATCGGTGACCCCTGTATATAGTCTCGCTATTGTTATTTCACTGCTGCTCTTTAATTACTTGTTACTTTTACCTCTTATTCTTAGCTGTATTTTTGGAAACTGCATTGTTGGTTAGGGGCTCGGAAGTAAGCATCACTGTAAGATGTTGTATTCGACGCATGTGATTTGATTATTTGATTTGATTCACTATTATTCTACAATGTAGAAAATAGTCAAAATCAAATTAAAAAACTGTTGAATGAGTAGGTGTGTCCAAATGTTTGACTTGCACTGTATTTAATTTTCTCCATTCAGCTTCACACAAAACCATCTCACTGCACTAGCTCAGACCTGTTTTGATTGAGTTTGCTGCTCCAATCAGAGAGCAGTGTGTGCGTTTCACTACCAAATCTGTTTTTTGCAAGTGCGGTACGGTCTCTGGCTGCGTGGAGAGCAATCCACAGAGACAAAACCTGGCAAGATAATCAAGTCAGTCTCAAGTCAAAGTTGACTTGGAGCCTCAAGAATCGGGACTCAAGTCTCAAGTTATCAAATTTGTGAGTCATGTGGCTTGAGTACTGCAGAGAAGCCAAAATACAGGGTAAAGGCATGGCATAAGGTGTAAGAGGATGTGGTGTGTGGTGAGACAGGAAGTCAGACATGCGAGTGATATGCAAATTCAGACAACAGAGTTGGGAAAAAGGAAGGTGGCCCACACTATCCGCAGCTTTGACAACACTACAGTAAACAACTAACAACAAGTTTAGGTTGCTAGGGCATGGAAAAGGACAGACACTGCTCTATGGTTACTGACAGACAAAAAGACACTGATGTAGGTCAAGTGATCAAGTGGGATTGAGCCAACACCATGAGATTGGGTAAAAACATCCAGCCAGCCAGGTTAAAGTAGCCTACATTAATAGCATTCTCATTGTTATGCAATGGAGTCTGGAATACATGACGTTCCTCTGGTGTGAAAATAAGCTTTAGCATCACTGAACATATTGTACCATAGGCTAATTCTCTCAAATCCTCTATTCCACTGAAAATGGCGTCTCTTGCCATCTCAGCGCTTTATCCCGCTTCCCAATCCTCTTCTCATTACAATAGCCTTCAGTTCCCTCCTTCACTAAGCTCTCCTCCCCTCTTGCTTTACCTGATCCTGCAATCTAATCAACCCCTCTCATCTACAGTGCATTCGGAAAGTATTTAGACCACAACTTTTTCCACCACATTATGTTACATTACAGCCTTATTCTATAAATTCATTAAACTGATGAAGCAAAAACAAGTTAGAATTTCTCAAATGTATTGTTTGCATAAGTATTATTAACATAAGTATTCAGACCCTTTTCTCAGTACATTGTTGAAGCACATTTGGCAGTGATTACAGCCTCGAGTCTTCTTGGGTACAACGCTGCAAGCTTGGCACACCTGTATTTGGGGAGTTTCTCCCATTCTTCTCAAGCTCTGTCAGGTTGGTTGCTGCACAGCTACTTTCAGGTCTCTCCAGAGATGTTTGATCAGGTTCAAGTCCAGGCTCTGGCTGGGCCACTCAGGGACAATCAGAGACTTGTCCCAAAGCCCCTGCTGCGTTGTTTTGGCCTTGTGCTTAGAGCCGTTGTCCTGTTGAAAGGTGAACCTTTGCCCCAGTCTGAGGTCCTGAACACTCTGGAGCAGGTTTTCATCAAGGATCTCTGTACTTCGCTCCGTTCATCTTTCCCTCGATCCTGACTGGTCTCCAGTCCCTGCCGCTGAAAAACATCCCCACAGCATGATGCTGCCACCGTAGGGATAATGCCAGGTTTCCTCCAGACGTGACACTTGGCATGCAGCCAAAGAGTTCAATCTTGGTTTCATCAAACGAGAGAATCTTGTTTCCCATGGTCTGAGTCCTTTAGGTGCCTTTTGGCAAACTCCAAGCAGGCTGTCATGGGTCTTTTGAGGAATGGCTTATGTTTTGCCACTCTACCATAAAGGCCTGATTGGTGGAGTGCTGCAGAGGTTGTTCTTTTGGAAGGTTCTCCCATCTCTACAGAGGAACTCTGGAGCTCTGTCAGAGTGACCATCGGGTTCTTGGTCACCTCCCTGACCAAGGCCCTTCTCCCCCGATTGCTCAGTTTGGTCGGGTGGCCAGCTCCAGGAAGAGTCTTGGTGGTTCCAAACTTCTTAAATTTAAGAATGATGGAGGCCACTGTGTTCTTGGGGACCTTCAATGCTGCAGACATTTTTTGTACCCTTCCCCAGATCTGTGCCTCGACATCATCCTGTCTCAAAGCTCTACCGACAATTCCTTGGACCTCATGGCCTGGTTTTTGCTCTGACATGCACCGTCACCTGTGGGACCTTATATAGACAGATGTGTGCCTTTCTAAAATCATGTCCAATCAATGGAATTTAGCACAGGTGGACTCCAATCAAACATCAAGGATGATCAATGGAAACAGGATGCACCTGAGCTCTATTTCGAGTCTGATAGCAAAGGGTCTGAATACTTATATAAAGTTATGTTTTATTTGCAAAAATGTCTAAAAACGTTGTCATTATGGGGTATTGTGTGTAGATTGAGTTCTAAAAAAATAAATAAAGCTGTAACGTAACAAAATGTGGAAAAAGTAAAGGGGTCTGAATATTTTATTTTTTCGTAGCTTTCTAGCCTATGGCTAGAACATGGGGACACAAATACAGTCCACACACTACAAGAGAGCATCATTAGACCTGACACACACAGGAGAACAGCCGTATAAAATACACATAAACAAAGACACGTGTGTTTCAGTAACAGCTTGAAGCTGATCCTCATTAGTAAATTGGATGATGTTCCTCCTAGAACATCAGAGAGGAGAGTTAGGGTTTGAACGTTCTGTGTTCCTGTTAAGGGAGGGGCAGGTCATGGAGGCATTGCTGGCAGAGCTAGCATGACTGCTGCCATACACACAGCCAGGCTACATAGAAAAATAGACCACAACACACACACACAGAGAGAGAAAGAGACCGAGAGAGAAAAAACCCGGCTGAGTCATTTTAAAGCAAACAGCACATAATTGCCATCTAAATAATAGGAAATGTGTTGACTGTGCCCCTAGAAGCTTGGAAACTGTTTCTCAAAAGTCTGTGTGTCAAAGAGATACTCGTGCATGTTGTGAACATCAGTACGCGTTATGTTTTATCAACAAGATGCTGACACTTCAGCCGCCGTCTCACGGACACAAACAGCATCATCCCCATATGAGAAAAAAGTCATTAATCTGCCTTGCAAACTGTTAGTTACAGCACGTCACGAGTTCACGACATAGCTACTGTAACTAGCTTGTACCATTAAACATGCATAAACAAACTTGGTGTAAACAAACGGATATATTTTGTCCAGACTTACCCGCTTCTTGGGTCGCCATCATGGGTAAGGCAGAGGCAAAGCTCCCTGTCCCAGGTGGCGAGCTGTCAAATGTAACCTCTCTCAAATGGAACGATAACTTGGCTAATTGCAACCAGCAGCCCTATACATTTCCGAACAACAATTTAGTGGTAGACAGAACGGGGTATAAAGAGCCAACCCCTTTGTTGGCTCTTCGTATCACTTTCACAAAAAAAATCTGCTACAGTATTTGCTAGCACAAGGCAAACGGGACTCAACCAGAACGTTGCTACTGACAGTTAGGTGGAGGAGGAGTCCGAGGGCCAGACAGACAGTTACAAAACACCCTCTTATTTTGAGTTAAGGCTGCCTTTTAGGTGCTCTCGTCTTTTTTACGCGTCACCCTGTGGCAATATCTGGTCAGCAACAATTCTTCCCCCCCTTTCTATTGAATGATTCATTAATAATCGTGGCAACTTTCCTTTGCATCTTGCGAGGTGAAATCAATTAATAAAAGTATGGGAAAATAGGCTAAACATGCACATATGATAAAACCAAGGACATCACATTTAGAAAATATTACCTAAATCTTGTATAATGTTCTCAGTCTACAGTCAGTGAAGAAGATCCCTGACTCGGGTTGTTGTCCCGACACTGTTCATATTACATCGACTAACGTCATAATCAAGTCTCAGAGAACTGATTATGACGTCAAACATTGGTTGACTTTTTTGTTTTAAGTTTGCCTTGCTATCCTTACGTTTTCAAGTTAAATTAATTAATATAAAGTGCAATTTAATACTGAATTGCTTGATGAAATATATATATATATATATAACACGTTAGCACGTTCATTATGGACATTGTCGATCCAACAACCGAGAGTCAGTGGCCTTTCCTTTTCTCAATTACATTTGCTCAACTCCTGCGTCCTCTCTGAGCCTTCCTCTCTGGCCTCGCGTTAAAGGTAGTAGAGGAGAGGGAAAGTGTTTTAAAAAAACACGCTTGTATTAAATGAGAGGGCTTGATTGACATTGCAGTTGACATTGCAGGGAACTGCCAGCAGACTGATCAACAAAAATAAATATTCATAAATTACTACTCCATGTTATTTGTAGATCAGTCAGTCACGCAAACGACGTTTACAAAATAAATGTATAAAGTGATTAAAAACTAATGTAGCTAGTTGTGCAAGACATTTTATAGACAAAGGGATAAGTAGCGTATACTTTTTGTCTGTTCGCATACTTTACTCCTTCAAGAAAACAATGGCAGATGTTTTTTAAAATCATGGGTAACTGCATACATGGAGTGTCTGGAAGTGGGCGTGTCAACAGAAGTGTGCGGATGAACAGAACAGGATGTATGGAAAAGCGAATCAGCTCATTGGGCATATTTGTTGCCACTCAATACCGTTTTGCCTGACTGATTGGGTTGCACAACATGTCGATTGTTGACAACTGTAGCATTTTAGCTAAACCTAACTCCTTTCCTAACCTTAACTTAATTCTCTAAACCTGCCACCTTAATTATCCTAACCTGCTACGTTAGTTCTCTTAACCCTCTATGTAAACGAGTGGCTATGCCCGGTCTAACCAATAATGGAGTGCTGATGACGCACCATCTAACTTTACTACTTACGCCAATCATATGCTTTTGGGAGCGGGCAGAAAAAGGTTGTCGATCCACTTAGGCAAAAAGGACATCGGGGTTTACATTCAATAAGAGAAAAGCTGCAAAATTGAGAGTTTAAAATAAAGGGAAGTGAGGGCCAGAAAAGTAATGTTTGGGAATGATTTGGTGAAGTAGTTAAAGAGGATGATAGGAGCGTGATGATTGTGAGGCGCTATACAAATTAGACAGTCACAAGATGGGGACATCAAATAGGCCAATGGCACATCAAGGGAACTGTAGTCTACTGTTTCCTTTGCGCGCACTGCTAACTAAGCTAGCCGTTTCACATCCGTTACATATATATATATATATTCAGACCCTTTGCTATGAGACTCGAAATTGAGCTCAGGTGCATGGTGGAAACTGAAATCTGGACACTGACTGTAAGTCTATAACCTCTCACATCATCTTAATATCTTTACAACCGGTCAAACGGATGTAATTTGGAAATTTTGCACATTTTCCTCATCAATCTACACACTATACCTCGTAATGACAAAGCAAAAACAGGTTTTAGCCATTTTTGCACATTTATTTAAAATATATATGTAACAGTATAATTTTAAACCATACCCGGGCGCGAACCAGGGACCCTCTGCACACATCAACAACAGTCACCCACGAAGCATCGTTACCCATCGCTCCACAAAAGCCACGGCCCTTGCAGAGCAAGGGGAACTACTTCTTCAAGGTCTCAGAGCAAGTGACGTCACCGATTGAAACGCTATTTAGCGTGCACCGCTAACTAAGCTAGCCGTTTCACATATATATATATATATATATATTCAGACCCTTTGCTATGAGACTCGAAATTGAGCTCAGGTGCATACATCCTGTTTCCATTTATCATCCTTGAGATGTTTCTACAACTTGATTGGAGTCCACCTGTGGTAAACTCAATTGATTGGACATAATTTGGAAAGGCATAAACCTGTCTATATAACGTCCCACAGTTGAAAGTGCATGTCTAAGCAAAAACCAAGACGGGATGATGTTGAGGCACAGATCTGGGGAAGGGTATCAAAAAACGTCTGCAACATTGAAGGTCCTCAAGAACACAGTGGCCTCCACCATTCTTAAATGGAAGAAGTTTGGAACTACCAAGACTCTTAATAGAGCTGGCCGCCTGGTCAAACTGAGCAATCGGGGGAAAAGGTCCTTGGTCAGGGAGGTGACCAAGAACCCAATGGTTACTCTGTCAGAGCTCCAGAGTTCCTCTGTAGAGATGGGAGAACCTTCCAGAAGGACAACCATCTCTGCAGCACTCCACCAATCAGGCCTTTATGGTAGAGTGGCCAGACTGAAGCCACTCATCAGTAAAAGGCACATGACAGCCCGCTTGGAGTTTGCCAAAAGTCACCTAAAGGGCTCAGACCATGAGAAACAAGTTTCTCTGGTCTGAAGAAACCAAAATAGAACTCAAAGGACTGAATGTCAAGCATCACGTCTGAAGGAAACCTGGCACCATCCCTACGGTGAAGCATGGTGGTGGCAGCATCATGCTGTGGGGATGTTTTTTCAGTGGCAGGGACTTGGAGACTAGTCAGGATCGGGGAAAGATGAACAGAGAGAAGTATAGAGAGATCCTTGATGAAAACCTGCTCCAGAGCGCTCAGGACCTCAGACTGAGGCGAAGGCTCACCTTCCAACAAGACAACGACCCTAAGCACACAGCCAAAACAACACAGGAGGGGCTTTGGGACAAGTCTCTGATTGTCCCTTAGTGGCCCAGCCAGAGCCCGGACTTGAACCCGATCAAACATCTCTGGAGAGAGCTGAAAATAGCTGTGCAGCAACGCTCCCCATCCAACCTGACAGAGCTTGAGAAGATCTGCAGAGAGGAATGAGAGAAACTTTTTTTTAAATCTAAAAACCTGTTTTGCTTTGTCATTATGGGGTATTTTGTGTAGATAAATGATGGGGGAAAAAACAATTTAATCCATTTTAGAATAAGGCTGTAACAAAATGTGTAAAAAAATCATTTCAGAATGCACTGTATCTATTTATAAACAAGTTGACTAACAAGTAGCCTACCAAAATGTAGGAAATTATAAGCAGAAACATATATAAATTAGGCACAAAAATCATGCACCCCCTGTCAAAAAAATCATTGTCTCGGACTGTAGCCTGCAGTTCATTTTCTATATTAGCTGGTTAGGGTCGGGTGCGGGCCTCAGATTTTAACTTTTTGACATATGGGTCTTGCGGTTTCCGATGGGTTATTAGCAATTGCAGGCGGTTGCAGGTGTAAAAACTGCTGATCTACACATCACTAGTGTAACGGATGTGAAACGGCTAGCTTAGTTAGCGGTGCATGCTAAATAGCGTTTCAATCGGTGACGTCACTTGCTCTGAGACCTTGAAGTAGTGGTTCCCCAGATACAAAGATGAGTTCTCTATCTATCTCTATTGGTAGGATAGCCTACACTTGCCTTCCACGCTGAAAGGAGGCTGTCGATGAGGGGAGAACCATTTTCCTTTTGCTTACTAACATATTGACACACTCCACCAACACGTATCGGTTTCTGGGTCATGGAGGAAAGAATCCAGAGGAGATAGGACATAGACCCCGCTGCAAGTCTATTGCTTGGTATTAATGAAGGTGGGTGGGGACAGGGGTTCCCCTAAGCTATATGGAATTGTTTAAAGAAGGTCATACCAAGTGTTATGTTCTGTTAATTACTGATGTCCCCTTTAAGAATGGAGCACCCTTGGTCATGTACATTTTGAATTTTAAGACCCCTTAAAGTATCACTACATGAAAAATATCTGAAAGATTTAAGAAAGATCAGGAAACATTTGTTTTTATTTTGAACATTATTTTTTGCCACCAAACAGTCTCTATATACTTCCATTCTTGTGAGTCTTGTGAGTCCTAGTCCTTGAGCAAAACAACCGACATGTACTTGTTGTGAGAGTCTCACCCACAGAGGGGTCATATTAGCGTGTAGCCCAAACTGTTCGGACGCTACAGACATAAATTGGCAGATCGAATTCAGAGGAGTCCCAACAAGCTTGTGGGGGTCGTATAGCAAAACACCATCGTGTTCGTGAGTCTCATCTTTCCAGAGGGGATTGAGATACATCCAATGCAAAAAACAGATATCTCTAGTTTAAACTGTTGGATTTGTATGGAGATTTTTGTATTATGCTAATTAGATTTCAGCGGGGGGCGCGGACATCGACCTTAGGGATTTGAAATAAAGAAATAGATTCATAAACTCTTTCCGCCTTGCTTTCATTGTGTGTATTTCTGCCTTGCCCACATGATGTCGCCATTTAATAATTCAAACGAGTGTACATCTTGGCAACGCCCAACCAAAGATGTTTATAGCTCAACCAAGATAGACCACAATCTGTCGTTTCTATTGGGAACCAACGAGTCATAGTGGGCAAAACAAGCAAGAAGGGGGGGCAGAGTCAAGTACGAGCCTATTGGCGTGTTCTAGCATGTATTTGCATAATTCTGTTAGGGAACGCCTACTCTGAAGTGCGTGTGTGCAAAAACTCAATTATCATTTGTACTCCTTTAAACAACTCGGTTTTAATAAACTTTTACAAAGGGTAAAGCCTACAAAATTTAGTCAACTCTGTTCATAATCTAGTTTTGGGAATAGAAAATCAGATCAGCTTTGAAAAAGATCTGAAGTGGAAAGATCTGATATGGTTGGTCAAAATACCATTTAGTGCCTGTAAGACCCACATAGATACATGTATATTTACAATGAGGCCTATTTCTATAGCTTGTAAAGTGGTAACTAAGCCAGGATTATGATACTGACACAGAGTCGATGGGAGAGGGAACCACTGAGAAAAGTGAAACCACATCCTCATCTCCTTCTCCTGCAACCACTCCCACTTAGAAAAGAAGTGTCCTCCTTGATAAACGGTAGAAGGAAAAGGGGTTTCAGAGCAACGACAAACACCAATGTAAGTAGACTATATTTATCTCTATTTTTCCATAGTCCCGCAACCAGCCATTGTTTACAGACAGACTGTTTAATATAATCTATATTGATGTCATTAAAAACAATTATGGATGAGTAGCCTTTCTCATCCATAATTCTTTGCAGAGTTGAGATGGGATCTGGTTTCAGCGGCTGCGTTCGGCAACAAAGTCCAAATAAGACCAAAGACGGTGAGGCAATACCTTTCAGCAACCCTTCATCCACTGTTCGGAACTCAAACACAGCGTTTGCTCTGGGCCTTTACCGTACACTGAGTGAAAACCATGCAGATGGAAACATATTTTTCTCCCCTCTTAGCATTAGTTCAGCTCTGGCCATGGTCTATCTGGGGGCCAAAGGAGATACCGCCGAACAGATGGCAAAGGTAGCCCTACACCCCCCCCCCCCCCCCCCCCCCCCCCCCCCCCCCCCCCCCCACACACACACACACACACACACACACACACACCAGCAACCAATTTTGTTCTATGTGTATATAATAATTTACCAGCCCTGTCTGTCTTTGCCACAGCACTCAACCTGGTAAGTGTGTGTAAGAGATACTACTCACTCATTCTACTATTCCTAGACCCTGTGTCTCGACACTGCCACTGATGTCCACTCTGAATTTCAAAAACTCGGCTCAAAAATCAACAAACCCTCAGCTTCATACCAATTGAAACTGGTCAACTGCCTGTGTGGAGAAGAGACTTTCAACTTCTTCCCAGTGAGTTAGACCAGCTACTTCCCAAATATCTAGCAGCAGGCAGTAACCCTACTGAATATCACTGCCTTGTTTGCAAATGTTGCCATTCCTCTTTCCCCTAACTTGAGAATTATGTAAATATAGGAAATAAATTCATGACCATTGGAAATATTCTACTCTAGACTGTTTGGTAAAACGCTCAGCTGCTTTAGTTTAGAGTGACTCTTTAGGCTTCCTCTAGGAGTTCATTGAAGCCACACAGAAGTTCTACCATGCAGAGCTGAAGGCTATGGACTTCATAAGGGCTGCAGAGGAGTCCAGAGCACAAATCAACAGCTGGGTGGAAAAGAAAACAGACAGTAAGATGACTGGTGTAAATCAGGAGTGTAAAATCTAACTATTATAAGTTAATGTAAGGATGTGTCTGCTCCAACTTCAGTAGTTGGATCCGTTAATTATTTGTGTTCTTTATCTACAGGTAAAATTAAAGTGATGTTGAAACCTGGCACTCTAAGCAGCATGACCAGGTTGGTTCTTGTGAATGCAGTCTACTTTAAAGCACAATGGATAAGTGAGTTCCATGAAGCTGATACCATGGAACACACCTTTCAAGTCAATGAGGTGAGAGAACTACAGTGTCTGAAAATCCTCCATTTGAGTCATAAAAACATACTTCTGAAATCAGTGTGGAAAATCCACTGTCTGCAACAATTGCATAATTGCAACCAGCCCCACCAATTGTTCAAGCCATAAAACTTGTGGAAATACAGTCCTTAAACATGGTTCTTGATTACGTGTGTGTGTGTGTTTGTTCTCCACTCTTCCACCCTCTGTGTCTTGGCAGAATCTATGGTCATTTGTACTGTAATTATTGATGTATGACCCTGCCTCCTTTGTGTGGTTTCAGAATGAGAAAAGACAGGTGCAGATGATGGTTCAAGTCAAGAAGTTACCATACAACGACATACCCCAGTTCAAACTCCAAATCCTGGAGCTTCCATATAAAGGGGAGGAGCTGAGCATGTTCTTCCTTCTGCCTGCAGATTCCAATTACCCTGACCAGTTACTGGAGGTAGGTGTAGCCAAAACCACTATTGACCCAGCCTTTAACTCTGTCATGACTGTCCATGAGAATCTAAATAGGTCAGATCAGGTATGCAATGAATAACTTCAATCAGAGGGAGGAAAGAGGTAGTGGTGATTAACAACTCACGTCCTGTCGTAAATCAAGGGGAGAAGATTGATAAGAGAATTATGTTCTCAAGGTACATAACCCAATTTAATTATTATATTACTCTGTCTGCAAACCAGAATTTGTAAGATCCTGGTCGAATGAAACAGACGGAGGCCCAGCTAAATAGTCAAAAAGGTTTATTCACGGGAACGTTCTGGCGAGCACAATACAAAGACCTTCATTTTATACTGACTTCTCACGCCCATACATTCACAACACACACACACACAAACAGACGCACACACATACACACAAACAGACGCACACAATGTCCTGCTACACACACACTGTCTGTCTCACTACCCAGCCGACAGAGATAGTGACCTTGTCCTGCTACACTGTCTGTCTCACTACCCAGGCGACAGAGATAGTGACCTTGTCCTGCTACACTGTCTGTCTCACTACCCAGCCGACAGAGATAGTGACCTTGTCCTGCTACACTGTCTGTCTCACTACCCAGGCGACAGAGATAGTGACCTTGTCCTGTCTGTCTCACTACCCAGCCGACAGAGATAGTGACCTTGTCCTGTCTGTCTCACTACCCAGCCGACAGAGATAGTGACCTTGTCCTGTCTGTCTCACTACCCAGCCGACAGAGATAGTGACCTTGTCCTGTCTGTCTCACTTCCCAGCCGACAGAGATAGTGACCCTGTCCTGCTACACACACTGTCTGTCTCACTTCCCAGCCGACAGAGATAGTAACCTTGTCCTTGAGACGTACTCCCCGTTCTCACCCAAATCTCTAGTCAGGTCGGCACCAAGCTCAGACAGTCTGTGTTTTAAAATACCATAAAGACATATTGTTTTACCCTAATTCTGACTAGGACTACACATTTATTGATTATGATTTCATACATTCTAATCAATTCCATACAATTATATGTTTCAGGGCGGAATATTCTAATCATTCAATTAACATATAATTCTCAACTAACAAAGATTCAGGTCTCCCTCTCCAATATTCACCAAGGCATGTCCTTTGTTTCAAGAGACCTTTCCTGACGAAACTCTAACACGTTCAAAAGCAAATACTGGAACAATATTTCTAACATAGAACGTGGGGAATGGTCAGAGGCGATCTACAGAACACTAATGTAATTTTGTTTGTTATTTTGTGATGTCATTAAAAATGTTATGAAGGAAATACTGTAACTTGGAAAGTATACTCACTACATGTACGAAGTTTCCATACTATGCGTTGTGCATGTAATATGAAAAATGATGAAAGTGTTTCTGTTAAGAGAGGAATGTGATTTGAGAAACTATAAGAGATAATTATTTTACATAAAACTTTATACAAGTGACAAGTCACGCCCCCAGAGTGAGGTCAGAGAGTGTGTCAGCCTGACGGAACCGCCCATTTCAAACAAACTGTATAAATGATGAGTCAAGAAATTAACATACTAGACCAGAAAAGCATAAAGCTGCAGCTGCACATTTAAAGTGGTTTGAACTGTGAATCTCAACATGAGGTAGAGACGATAAAGTCACCTCCCGGACAATCTCTGGTATGGCTGATTAGCTGTCCTAAGTAAAGTATCTTCGAAAGCAAATTTAAGTAGGACCATTCTAATACTCTGCTCAAACAATCGTATTACGCTACTCTCATGACCCCACTGGGAACCATCTACACGTCTGCCTAGCCTATCTTCAAAGAAGCATCTTCAAATGGAAGAAAAATTAACTATGTAGTTCTGTTCAGGACTACACGACAAGTCACCAGATACCAGACAACTACAGAGGAGAACAAAGGTAGAAGACTTGTTGGAACTCTTTTGAACAATCAGAGCCTTACAAGTGTGCCGCGAAAAGGCCCAACTCCCTTTCCAAGAGAGAGAGATCCGGCGAACCAAGGCATTTCATGTAAATGCATTCATGATTTCTTACTCAAAGAAGGCGGCAGTTCGTGTGCAAAGTATATGGTTACTGTAAGTGAGAGTAGTTTCTGAAAGTACCAATGTTAAGTGTCTCTGTCCCGCTCTCTCCCTCCCTCTCCATCTCTTTTGTAACAAGCAGCCACGTTGTTGTCATTCCGCTAGGGACCTGTTTTTTAACATATTAACTGTGTATGTTTATCCTGTGTTACCATTTAATTAGCTAGTAAATAAATATACCAATTTGTGTAGTACTGAAGTAAGGTTCAGGTTTTTGCAGATGCAAGGAGGTTACGACTGTTCAGAATGACGATATGATACGAGGTTATGATTAATAAGTTGACTGTTTATAGATGTGATAGGTAAAGACCCTTTAGAGTTTAATTGGGGAGATGGTAACTCTTTAAAGAACCGCTCTCATGGTGCCCCAGATCCTAATGAGTTACTCGTTACATGATTAATTTAATTAGGTAACAATTAAACATATTTCAGTAATTTAGATAAATAACAGTCTTCAGATTAATGTTAAAGTCAAGTCACGACAGCTCAGAGGACTATTAGTCTTGTGTTGCGTGGAAGACCATGGTTCAATACTCTGTGGATCATACATCCACAACTTTTCCAGTATGAAGCACAGGATGTTGGTGGCACCTTAATTGGGGAGGACGGGGTCGTGATAATGGCTGGAGCGGAATCAGTGGAATGGTATCAAATACATCAAACATGGTTTGATGCCTTTTCATTTGCTCCGTTCCAGCCATTATTATGAGCCGTCCTCCTCTCAACAGCCTCCACTCATATGTAGATATAGTGAAAACCTCTGCTGTCATTTAATTGCTTGGAAAGTAATATGTCACAAAGCAAATTTCTCCACAAACTGACTACAAAAACATATCTCTTCTTACCTTTTAAATGCGTTAACATACTGTAGGTAAGACTGGCAGCAAGGTTCATATACCGCCAATATAGAGTTGTGCTGTTTTACATCCAGTGGAGGGGTGGACCCCTCATAATAGTGGCTGGAACGGAGCGAATGGAATCAAACACATTGAAACCATGTGTTTGATGTTGTTGATACTTTTCCACGTATACCGATCCAGCCATTACCACATGGCCGTCCTCCCCAATCAAGGTGCCAACAACCTCCTGTGGTTACATCATCCCCTGTTTGTCATTCTCCACTGTCTGACACAGCTTGAGAGAGAGCTGACACCGGAGAGGATCCACAAGTGGACCAAACGGCAGAAAATGGGCACGAGGACCAAAGTCCAGGTTTCAATCCCCAAGTTTAAACTGCAGGAGGACTATCAGCTGAACACACCCCTGGCCTCGCTGGGCATGGTGGATGTGTTCGACCAGGGCAGAGCAGACCTATCTGGGATGAGTGCAGCGATGGAAGAGGAAGTCTACCTATCCACTGTAGCCCACAAGGCCTTCGTAGACGTGAATGAGAGAGGCACAGAGGCAGGCGCGTCCACAGGGGCAGAGGGCAAAATGTACGGTTTCAGTAACATGCATTACTTCACGGCAGACCACCCCTTTATTTTCTTCATTAGACACAACCAGACCCAATCCATTCTGTTTCTGGGCAGGTTCTCTTCACCTGAGGAGGGTGACAGGGAGGGAAGATTTCTGTAGGAAGGTAAAATAATGTTTTGAAAAACATGTTATGTAATGCAAGAGAGCCCTTCACAGTTTAGTTGATTATTGTTGATCTTGTGTACCGAGTTTGGATTTGACCTTTACTACGTGGATAGTGCTGTTATGTATTGTTATGTAATATAGCTCTCACGTGCTTATAGTTTGTGATATTTAATGTATTGAAAATCATCAATGATATAATAAAGTGAAAGTTTCTCTATGTAGATTGTCTACACGTGAAAATATTAGGAAATAGAATGTAGTAGTCTGTATTGGCACATTGCAGGCAAATATTCCCTTGTGTAACTAGCCTATCACAGAGACCTTCATTGTGCAGCTATTGCGTAACAAATGTACGAATATCCCAGACTGAATTCTTGCCCCAGTAAAAGTCCGTCTGAACAGGCTGAGACAGCTGGGTCACACAAAACTACAAATGTAAGTACCATTTTAGGAAACCTTTTCCTCATTGGTTTGGCCGGAGAGGCAAGGAATGTGTTTACATTTGTGAAAGCTAGAAGTTGTTGAACTCTGCTCTATATCACTGCAGTCCTCCATGGATTTATGTTCTCTTACAGAATAATACTTGTTTATTCTAGAGAAAAGTTTACGGTTTTGTCCGCTGACCACATGTGATCTTCTAATACATGCCGTAAGAGTAAAGACTTATACTCAGGGTTTCTACTGCCTCTGTACGCATTACCAGAGAGTTCAGTGAGGGTTTCCACCATGTTGGAGGCGTTAGTCTGTCTGGTGGGACAGTGGATCGATACCAAGGGGGTCCTCCTGTTCCTCTTGGTTCTGTTGGTGACCAAGTACATCCATGATCTGCCGCCTAAGAACTACCCACCAGGCCCCTTCCCCCTGCCTTTTGTTGGGAATATGCTGAATATCAGCATCAAGGACCACATAGGCTCCTTTAAAAAGGTAAGGACACGTGAGAGATAAGGTCGTGTGTAACTGCTCAAATTATACACTCTTAGAAAAAAAATGTCACAAAAGGGTTCTTCGCTTGTCCATCATAGGAACACCTTTTTTGGTTCCAGGTGGAACCCTTTGAACCCTTTTTTGGTTCCAGGTGGAACACCTTTTTTGGTTCCAGGTGGAACACCTTTTTTGGTTCCAGGTGGAACACCTTTTTTGGTTCCAGCTAGAAGTATTTTGCTTTCCATGTACAACCTTCTGGGGAAAGGGTTGTACATGGAACCCAAAAAGGTTCTACCTGGATGCAAAAAGGGTTCTTTAAAGAGTTAACCTATGGGGACAGCCGAAGAACCCTTTTAGGTTCTAGATAGCACATTTTTCCCCCCACATCTCCATAGGCTTTTCCACAAGAACAAAATATGCTATACTCAGTGACCAATTGGATCTAGTCATTCTGTAATCATCCGTTGTTTTTGTAGATAACCTATCTAATAAATTATGATGTAATTAGTGTGCTTAGTGTGACATGCTCACTAAAGTGTGTTTTCTATAGTTTGTAGAGACCTACGGGGATGTGACTACACTAGACCTGGGTGGAGGGAACCGCTGTGTGCTCCTCTCAGGTCTCCGAGGCTTTAAGGAAGCCTTTGTGGATCAGGCCGATGCCTTCACCGATCGGCCATCTTACCCCCTGAACGACAGGATAAGCAGAGGCTTGGGTAGGCTAATATGGTAGCTTAATGCAGGGGTTCCCAAACTCCTGGGTCCCCCCCGGGTACACAAACCAAAATGTGCACCCAGGAGGGGCCCCAGGGCCGTGTTTGGGAAACCTTGGTTTAATTAATTGAAATAAGTTTGACCAGTATGACATTGTGCCACCAGTAAGAGTAATAACACCAATGAGACATTTTTGGTACATTTTCTAGAATGGAGGTCACAATCCTTTAAAAAACATTTACTAAAGGGATATGATTAATCATTTTGCTCACAATGTTATTTCTCTTTATTTAAATTGACACCAAGTGAGGCTTTGGATTTAGACACCACATGATCAATGGAATCCTCACATTTATGACATAATTTTCTTTAATATAGACCCCTCCCCCAATAACAGTTTGCCACTTGAGATGATGCTCAAGATCCTTGTATATCTTTGTAATCAGTGATTTTCAAGGCGGTAACAACAATGACATAACACTGAAGGAAACACATTCTGCTAGTGTTTTAATAGTCTTCTTTGTTTTTATTGATCTGTACAATATCTTTCATTGTCACGCCCTAACGTTAGTTATGTTTTATGTATTATTTTGGTCAGGTCAGGGTGTGACGAGGGTGGGTATGTGTGTTTTTGTCCTGTCTAGGGTTTTTGTATATCTATGGGTTTTTTGTATGTCTAGGTAATGTAGGTTTATGGTGGCCTGAATTGGTTCCCAATCAGTTCCCAATCGTTGTCTCTGATTGAGGATCCTATTTAGGTTGCCATTTTGGTTTTGTGGGTTATTGTCTATGTGTAGTTGCATGTCAGCACTCGTTCTATATAGCGTCACGGTCGTTTTTGTTAGTTTAGTGTTCTTTCATTATTAAAAGAAGAATGTATTCATATCACGCTGCGCCTTGGTCTCCTCTATACGACAAACGTGACATGAATACTTTTTTTTCACTGTCTAGCATTCAAAATAATATCTCTAAATCCCCAAAGCATTTCACAACACTTCTAAATATCACCAGTGGGACAAGTAAATGTTTTATTTGACCTTTATTTAACTAGGCAAGTCAGTTAAGAACAAATTCTTATTTTCAATAACAGCCTAGGAACAGTGGGTTAACTGCCTGTTCAGGGGCAGAACGACAGATTTGTACCTTGTTGGCTCGGGGATATGAACTTGAAACTTTTTGGTTACTAGTCCAACACTCTAACCACCAGGCTACCCTGCCACCCCTACACTCTAACCACTAGGCTACCCTGCCACTCCTACACTCTAACCACTAGGCTACCCTGCCGCCCCTACACTCTAACCACTAGGCTACCCTGCCGCCCCTACACTCTAACCACTAGGCTACCCTGCCGCCCCTACACTCTAACCACTAGGCTACCCTGCCGCCCCTACACTCTAACCACTAGGCTACCCTGCCGCCCCTACACTCTAACCACTAGGCTACCCTGCCGCCCCTAAACTCTAACCACTAGGCTACCCTGCCGCCCCTACACTCTAACCACTAGGCTACCCTGCCTCCTCTACACTCTAACCACTAGGCTACCCTGCCGCCCCTACACTCTAACCACTAGGCTACCCTGCCGCCCCTACACTCTAACCACTAGGCTACCCTGCCGCCCCTACACTCTAACCACTAGGCTACCCTGCCGCCCCTACACTCTAACCACTAGGCTACCCTGCCGCCCCTACACTCTAACCACTAGGCTACCCTGCCGCCCCTACACTCTAACCACTAGGCTACCCTGCCGCCCCTACACTCTAACCACTAGGCTACCCTGCCACCCCTACACTCTAACCACTAGGCTACCCTGCCGCCCCTACACTCTAACCACTAGGCTACCCTGCCGCCCCTACACTCTAACCACTAGGCTACCCTGCCGCCCCTACACTCTAACCACTAGGCTACCCTGCCGCACCTACACTCTAACCACTAGGCTACCCTGCCGCCCCTACACTCTAACCACTAGGCTACCGTGCCGCCCCTACACTCTAACCACTAGGCTACCCTGCCGCCCCAATTAGCTAGCCCCCATTTTCTACAATAGATAAAAATATATGTTTTTCAGTATAAAGGACTTACATTGGTTTGCACATTAAATAACAGTTAAATAAAACAGCAGTAGATTTATTATTTGTCACGTTTTTGTGTTTTTACAAAATGGTGCCAAAGTTATCGGAAAGCCACAATACCACCACAATTCAAGAATGACCCATCAGGCAGAACCACACAATCATATTGGGTCTTATTTAGTTATATTTCATCTTAGTAATTCTGTCATTGTCTCTATGTCTTGACCGGATGATGGTTATCTAGGCCTGATCTCCTCTAACGGTCACATGTGGCGGCAGCAGAGGCGGTTTGCCGTGTCCACGCTCAAATACTTTGGAGTGGGGAAGAAGACTCTGGAGACCTCCATCCTCCAGGAAAGCCAGTTCCTGTGTGATGTCTACTTGGCAGAGAGAGGTGAAGTCAGCGTGTATGCTACACTTTTATGGTGCCCAAACCAGGGAATGAACCACCGTCTCAGTTGTTTAACTGGCACTCTTATCCAGAATGGCCAGTTGTTGTATGGTTAATTGCTATCTGGCGTTCAAACCCAAAACGTTGCTATTGTGAAGTCCAGATGTTTCTTAGCTTTAATTTCCAACAGTCTCTGATCAAGGTATCCTCTCTCTACTTTTAAATGAATGCTATGAACAAGCATCTTGAGATGTAGTTATTTGCATATTTCCATTGGGGAACGCCTACTCTGTGAAGTGTGCATGTGCAATAACTCAATTCACCCTTGCACTAGTTCTAAACAATGCTTTTTTTGTTGTTGTTGTTGTTTTTTTGCAAAGGGTCAAATCTACAAAACTGAGTCCAATCTGGTCATAACAGATTTTAGTTTTTGGAACAAAAAACTGTATTGAGATCAAATGTTTCATAATGTTGGCCACAATCCATCTGGGTCCATGATCTCCCACTGATGGCCACTGGGCTTCCTCTCATCACCGTATTTGTTTTTGTTTGGAACCGTCAACCAGCTGCTTCACACTTATACATCCGGTGAAATATCTGGCTCATTGTTCCATCTGTGTCTAAACTGTCTGAGTAAGACATCTTCATTTATCCACCATCTTTGACCCAACCTCTGAACTGTTTCAGGCCTGCCCTTTAACCCTGAAGACATCACCAACAATGCAGTGGCCAACATCGTTTGCACCCTGGTGTTTGGTTGTAGGTTTGAATACAACGACCACCACTTCCAACACATGCTGAAATGCTCTGAGGACATTTTACAGCTGCCTGCTACCTTCTGTGGACGGGTATGGTTACAACGACACAGACGTGTCTGCTATTCTCTGTTGGGTGATCAGTGTATCTCTTTGGCAAAGTGAATTATAGTGCACAGCATCTGCAAGGACACACATTGTCCTCAGGAAATCTACCATCTCAGGCTAATTTCATGTTCTTTCGACAGATGTATAATCAGTTTCCCACATTGCTGCACTATTTACCTGGGAGGCACCAATCAGCCTTTATCAACCTTGGTACCATAAAGCAGTTTATCAAGGAGGAAGTAGAGAAACACAAAGAGGACAGGAACCCGTCCAACCCCAGAGACTACATAGACTGTTACCTGGAAGAGATAGAGAAGGTAATACCACAGCCTGACCTTTTCAGCTCTATTCTATCTTTAACAGTTACTCCCTGTGATCTACTCTCATTTCTTTAGAATTACGATAGCCGTGTTAATATAGTTTGTCATATTTTGGGCAAATTTTGTCAAGACAATTGTACATTTGTGGTTTAATATGACTTTGTCAGCAAACTCCCCACAGCCTGACAATGCATGATGATTTGCCCTCAACTTAACATCACCTGATGACCATTCCCCCTACAGAATCAGGATGGGGCGGCTGGCTTCACTGAGGAGAACCTGCTGCACTGCGTGGTGGATCTGTTTGGTGCCGGGACAGAAACAACGTCCAACACCCTTCTCTGGGCAATGCTGTACATGGCCAAGTACCCCGACATTCAAAGTGTGACACTGGCAGGAACACATCTATTAGTATTAAAAAAAAATGGTTTCAAATGGCTGGTTTCCCAGATACAATAGAACATTTTCATTGAGCATGTTTTTTAATCCAGAACTAGGCTTCATCTGTGTTCAGGAAATAGGCGCTAAGCGTAAACAGGCCCTAACAGTACTCTGTTATAATAGCCTAGTGTTTACCAGGAAAATTACTTGTTTTATGGCTTTGTTAATCCATTATATTGCATGCGCTATGCAGCCATCTGCCCTAGCCAATCACTAACTTCCTCATTCTGACTCCGTCCGTAGAGAAGGTGCAAGCGGAGATCGATGAGGTCATAGGTTCGGCACGCCAGCCCTCAATGGATGACCGAGCCGACATGCCATATACCTACGCTGTGATCCACGAGATCCAGAGGTTTGGGAACATCGTCCCCTTCACGCCTCCCAGAGTGGCCAATAAGGACACCACCGTGGCGGGCTATCTAGTGCCCAAGGTGGGTGTAGGGTTGATGGATATGTTGTGATTCTACTGCTGGAGTACATGATCAACTGAATGTTTGAGTTGATGCGTGCTGGTTCAATAGTGCATGTTGACTTCACACTGAAGGTTTTACTGGCAATGATGTTTGACAAATTGACTCTTCTGTTTTGCACAGGGAATGATGGTGCTTCCAATGTTAAAACCAATCCTACAGGACAGAGATGAGTATGCAACCCCTAACCAGTTCAATCCTGGACATTTCCTGGATAAAAATGGAAAATTTGTCAAAAAAGACAATTTTATCCCATTTTCTATAGGTAATGTATTATGAACATGCGTTTAAAGGGGAATGGAAACACTAGGATTGGAACTGTACATCGCCATATTATATTATTTTGGAATTCCCAAAAATAGCTGAATTTACAGAGTAGCTCCAAGTCTGAGAATTAGTTTATTACAGAGAATGAAATAATGTAAGGTTAATATCCATAGTGGTTAGGTGCTCAATATATTGCAATGAAACAGCAGGGAGCAGGTCTCGAATCCTCGACCTTTTAGCCCGAGGTCCGGCGCGCTATCGACACGCAAAACCATGCTCGTGCGGCAGGGTCGATTTCCGTGCTTATAAACCCAGGGTCGTTACAATATATAATCAGTATCTTATAACGATGTGTTTCACCAGCGCCTTTTGGCGCGATGGTAAGACATTTACCATCGACGACCGGAGTTCTAATCGCAGACAGTGTCATGATTTATGAAATCTCATTCTAACCAATAACGGGGCGTGCTCATAGATACATTGTGATTTAGTTTCGGTATCAGACTAACTTCAATGATTTTGTTTGCTTACCATACAGGGTGGCAGTTTATCGCCAGTTCACCCTATGGGCACAAGGGAGAATTAGACGAGGTGTACGGCGTGTGTCGTTTCTTCCCTAAGGCGCGCATACCCAGAAGCAAAGGCATTTACATAGAGTTTGAATAAAACCAGTTAATTTAGTAAATCTATCCTTTTTTTCAAGACATAGTGCCTGCGCATTTTGTAAAAAATAGTATTGGTTAGCTTGTCCACTATAACGACAGGTTCAAGCATAACCAGAAACTTGCTTATAAAATAAAATAACTCTCAACGCGCACTAATCCCGTGTCCCTGTCGCTAGAGCAGTGACTTCAACTAGCTGTTGCTCCCATCTATTGGAAAGGAATGGTAACTACACTGGGCAGCTAGTAACAGTATAGCTTGCACCACACCGTTTGTACCACACTGAACGCACTGCAACTGCCTCTGCAACACAATGGTGCAAGGCAAACGCAGCGTTTCATTGGAAATCAATGTAATTCTGGTGTGCCGAAATGCAAAAAACGCTGTCGGTGTGTTCGAAGCCTCAACACCACAGACAATTTGATGATTCCTGCCAGTGACGCACTGGCGTCAGTCGTTACTATGGCAATTTAAAATGGCGCTGACCATAGCTCAAATAAACCTTGTCAATGATCAAAATACTAAATGTAGAGATGTGTTTATGTTAAATGCACATGTTTAGTATTAGTGGATTGAATACATCTCTTTGCTTAGATGTACTTTCTGTTTCCATTACCCTTTAAAATGTAAAATGTTACTGTTAATTCATAACAGAAACCCTTAATTTGTCTCCCAAACGTGTATCACAAAGCTATCTTCCTTCAATCCTCCCTACCAGAGAAATGGTTGTTCAAAATCAAATGTGCTACTGCAGGGTCTTTAAACAGGATTCGGGTTCGGGTTTTCATTTTCCATAGATTCTGCCAAGACACGGAGGGTGGAAGAGTGGAGAACAAACACACACACACACACACACACACACACACACACACACACACAATCCATCCTCATGTTAAAGGTATCTGTGTGTGTGCTCTACTCTCGCTCAGGTAAGAGGATGTGTCCAGGGGAGCAGCTGGCCAGGATGGAGCTGTTTCTGTTCTTCACCTTTCTGCTCCAGAGGTTCACCTTCACACCTCCACAGGGCTGGGAGCTGGGCCTGGAGGGCCAGGTGGGCATCACCAGTGGACCAAAGCCCTTCAAAATCTGTGCCTTGCCTCGATGAGACGCCTTGGGTGAATCTCTATTGTATTTTGTTGATTCCTTGTGTTCTGTCTCCTTGCCTCCTTCTCAAAATACATTGGAGGAATGTGCCTTGAGAAGGAGACGAGGAGGGAGAATTTAAGGAATCAAGAAAATACGATTGATATGAATTCCTTGTGCTTTGTGTAGGACTAGGCCCTGCATGAACTGGTTGATGAAGATAAATAGCATTGTTTGTCAAGCCTGTCTAAAATATTTTGTACTCTAACTGAAGAAATATATGGTAGTAGAGGTGGAGAGAATTCCAGCATCCATCTGGTGCATCATGATGTTTATATTGTAAGAGTGGTGTATTAGAATTGCATTCAAATTCTTTCCTCATTTTTTTTTTACTGGAAATTATATTTCTGGAAGACATTGTATACAAAATGTGTTTACTTTACTTATTTACTTCCCTGAAAAACATAACATAGCATTTTTTTTTATAGCTTGAACATACTCTGCTCCTGTAAGGTGGCAGGTAAATTCAAAATACTACCTTGACGATATATAATCAGAGTTCAGAATATAGTTCAAAGGTCAGTCAAGGCAAGTCCTTTTTATCTATACTTACCTTAATCATACTAATTTAATATCTTCTGCAAAACAAGACATGGGCTGACTAATGATCATTTTAACCGTCTATGTAAATAACTGTCTCATGACCGTTCAAAACAGGGTGTATGATTATTATGAGCTTATGGATGATGAGTGAAACATCTCATGTAATTATGTTAACTGTTACTGTGGCGTGAAGAAACCATGCCATCTCAATGGATCCGTGCCCTCTCATTGGTGCGGGGTGGCACAGATGTCATGGGGAACGGGTGACAGGGTGATGCCAAAGTTGTCGTCCCATCACGGGCTTCACTCTGGGCGGCATGGAGAACAAAAACCTCTGTATGAAGGTGAAGAAGAGGAATAGCTCCATCCTGGTCAAGCTCTCTCCCAGACGCATTAGT
The DNA here is from genome assembly GCF_013265735.2 of Oncorhynchus mykiss. Taxonomy (NCBI): domain Eukaryota; kingdom Metazoa; phylum Chordata; class Actinopteri; order Salmoniformes; family Salmonidae; genus Oncorhynchus; species Oncorhynchus mykiss. Next base: position 13,258,763 of record NC_048565.1, on the reverse strand, counting down.
TTACCTGGAGGAGAGACAGGATGGTAGATTTAAGCAATAAGGCTCCTCTGACGTTTGTGGTATATGGCCAATATACCACTGCTAAGGGCTGGTGTTACGCACCGCGGAGTGCCTGGACACAGACCTTTGCCATGGTATATTGGCCATATACCACAACCCTCCGAGGAGCCTTATTACTATTATAAACTGGTTACCAACATAATTAGAGCAGTAAAAATAAATGTTTTGTCATACCTGTGGTATACGGTCTGATATAACATGTCTGTCAGCCAATCAGCGTTCAGGGCTTGAACCACACAGTTTTTAATCAGTATTAGCTAATTACTGTACTTCATTGTGTGAACATAATGCTATAGACTTCTTATGCAGTTTGTGAACTATATCCCTTTATTCTTCATCGTATACTGACAAAATATTTTTTAAATAAATTTGTGTTACATGATTTACACTTCGAACACACCGACAGCGTCATTGTCACACCCTGATCTGTTTCACCTGTCTTTGTGATTGTCTCCACCCACCTCCAGGTGTCACCTGTTTTCCCCATTAGTCCCTGGGTACTTATTCCTGTGTCCTGTTTGTCTGTTGCCAGTTCTTCTTGTCAAATCAATCAGTGTGGTTTTCTGTGCTCCTGGTTTTTTCCTTATTTCTGTTTTTGCTAGTCCTCCCAGTTTTGACCCTTGACTCTGAATCAGCCTGCCTGACCATACTGCCTGCTCTGACCTCGAGCCTGCCTGCCACTCTGTACCTCCTGGACGACCTAGTTTATGATCTTTTGCCTGTCCACGACCATTCTCTTGCCTGCCCCTTGGATTATAATAAATATCAAGAGACTCGAACCGTCTGCCTCCCATGTCTGCATCTGGGTCTCGCTCTGTGCCCTTATAAGTCATCGCATTTTGGTACATCAGAATTACATTCATTTCCAATTAAATGCTGAGTTTGCCTTGCAGCATTGCGTTGCAGAGGCAGTTGCAGTGCGTTAGGTGTGGTGCATAACTCTTTGAACACGCTGCTCAAAATAGGATGCAGCATCATCTGGATATGAATGTAACAAAAGTTCAACATTCACCTTCTGCTCCCTCCTCTATGCATACAGTTTGACACATATGTTCAATAAATCCACTGTATGCACCACACCGAATGCACTGCAACTGCCTCTGCAACGCAATGCTGCAAGGCAAATGCAGTCTTTCAGAATGTAATTCTGGTGTACCGAAATGCAACGACGCTGTTGGTGTGATTGACGTATAAGTTGGATTTATCAAACTTATGAGTCAAACTGTATGTGTAGACGGCTTGACAGAAATGGTAACAGAAGGTGAATGTTGAACTTTTGTTGCATACATATCCAGATGATGCTGCATCCTATCAATGAGGAAATGGCACGAATAAGATACCGGGGAGATGGCACGTGGGTACCTGCTTCTATAAACCAATGAGTAGATGGGAGGGGCAGGACTTGCAGCGCGATCTGCGTCAGAAATAGAAATCAAATCATCAAGGAACCCACCAGGTACAACCCTAAATCTGTAAACAAGGGCACCCTCATAGACGTTATCCTGACCAACTGGCCCTCTAAATACACCTCCGCTGTCTTCAATCAGGATCTCAGCGATCACTGCCTCATTGCCTGTATCCGCTACGGGCCAGCAGTCAAACGACCACCCCTCATCACTGTCAAACGCTCACTAAAACACTTCTGCGAGCAGGCCTTTCTAATCGGCCTGGCCCGGGTATCCTGGAAGGATATTGACCTCATCCCGTCAGTTGAGGATGCCTGGTCATTCTTTAAAAGTAACTTCCTCACCATCTTAGATAAGCATGCTCGTTTCAAAAAATGCAGAACTAAGAATAGATATAGCACTCGGTTCACTCCAGACCTGACTGCCCTCGACCAGCGCAAAAACATCCTGTGGCGGACTGCAATAGCATCGAATAGTCCCTGCGATATGCAACTGTTCAGGGAAGTCAGGAACCAATACACGCAGTCAGTCAGGAAAGCAAAGGCCAACTTTTTCAAGCAGAAATGTGCATCCTGTAACACTAATTCCCTCAAAATGTGGGATACTCTAAAGTCCATGGAGAATAAGAGCACCTCCTCTCAGCTGCCCACTACACTGGGGATAGAAAACATTGTCACCACCGATAAATCTACGATTAAGGATCATTTCTATAATCATTTTTCTATGGCTGGCCATGCTTTCCACCTGGCTACCCCTACCCCAGCAAACATCTCTGCACACCCTGCAGCAACTTGCCCAAGTCCCCCCCCCCCACCCCCCCCCCCCCCTGCTTCTCCTTCACCCAAATCCAGACAGCTGAAGTTCTGAAAGAGCTGCAAAATCTGGATCTGCTGGGCTCGACAATCTGGACCCTCTCTTCCTAAAATTATCCGCCGAAATTGTTGCAACCCCTATTAGTAGCCTATTCAACCACTCTTTCGTTTTGTCTGAGATCCCCAAAGATTGGAAAGCTGCCACAGTCGTCCCCCTCTTCAATGGGGGAGACACTCTAGACCCAAACTGTTATAGACCTATATCTATCCTGCACTGCCTTTCTAAAATCTTCGAAAGCCAAGTTAACAAACAGATCACCGACCATTTCAAATCCTACTGTACCTTCTCCACTATGCAATCTGGTTTCTGAGCTGGTCATGGGTGCACCTCAGTCACGCTCAAGGTCCTAAACGATATCATAACCGCCATCGATAAAAGATAGTACTGTGCAGCCGTCTTCATCGAACTGGCCAAGGCTTTCGACTCTGTCAATCACAGCATTCTTATCGGCAGACTCAAAAGCCTTGGTTTCTCAAATGACTGCCTCGCCTGGTTCACCAACTACTTCTCAGATAGAGTTCAGTGTGTCAAATTGGTGGGCCTGTTGTCCGGACCTCTGGCAGTCTCTATGGGGATGCCACAGGGATCATTTCTTGGGCCGACTCTTTCCTCTGTATACATCAATGATGTCGCCCTTGATGCTGGTGATTCTTTGATCCACCTCTACGCAGACGACACCATTCTGTTTCTATCTGGACCTTCTTTGGACACTGTGTTAACAAACCTTCAAACGAGCATCAATGCCATTCAACACTCCTTCCGTGACCTCCAACTGCTTTTAAATGCAAGTAAAACTAAATGCATGCTCTTCAACCGATTGTTGCCCGCACCCGCCCGCCCGACTAGCATCATTACTCTGGACGGTTCTGACCTAGAATATATGGACAACTACAAATACCTCGGTGTCTGGTTAGACTGTAAACTCTCCATCCAGACTCACATTAACTTCTTAGGCCTGAGATCCCGTTAACGGGATCGATATGACAACAGCCATTATCTCCAATTCAAAATTAACCATCTCCAATTCAAAATTAAATCTAGAATCGGCTTCCTATTTCGCAAAGAAACATAGCCTCCTTCACTCATGCTGCCAAACATACCCTTGTAAAACTGACTATCCTACCGATTCTTGACTTCGGCGATGTCATTTACAAAATAGCCTCCAACACTCTACTCAGCAAACTGGATGTAGTCTATCACAGTGCCATCCGTTTTGTCACCAAAGCCCCATATACTACCCACCACTGCGACCTGTATGCTCTCATTGGCTGGCCCTCAATACATATTTGTCGCCAAACCCACTGGCTCCAGCTCATCTATAAGTCTCAGCTCACTGGTCAACATAGCAACACTCACCCGTAGCACGCGCTCCAGCAGGTATGTTTCACTGGTCATCCCCAAAGCCAACACTTGCTTTGGCCGCCTTTCCTTCCAGTTTTCTGCTGCCAATGACTGGAACGAACTGCAAAAATCACTGAATCTGGAGTCTTATATCTCCCTCTCTAACTTTAAGCATCAGCTGTCAGAGCAGCTTACTGACCACTGTACCAGTACACAGCCAATCTGTAAATAGCACACCCAACTACCTCATCCCCATATTGTTATTTATCCTCTTGCTCTTTTGCACCCCAGTATCTCTACTTGCACATCATTATCTGCACATCTATCACTCCAGTGTTTATGCTGAATTGTATTTTTTCCGCCTCTATGGCCTATTTATTGCCTAACCTCCCTACTCTTCTACATTCGCGTACACTGTACATAGATTTTTCTATTGTGTTATTGACTGTACATTTGTTTATGTGTAACTCTGTGTTGTTTTTGTTGCACTGCTTTGCTTTATCTTGGCCAGGTCGCAGTTGTAAATGAGAACTTGTTCTCGACTGGCCTACCTGGTTAAATAAAGGTGAAGTAAAAACAATCATTTGAATATGGACACTAGAAAGGCCAATCAATTTTTTTCTTCTTTTTTCTTGGACTTTGCCCTTTGATCTTGGAGAACTCACTCTGTTCTTAAACAATTTTCGGGGTGTTTCATTTAGAATGTTTTTTTTTGGGGGGGGGGGGGGGGGGGGGGATTTCGAATTTGGGAAATAGGTCTAGATGTGAAATGGCTGTCCTGTACGTGACTGAGTCCCTTTAAAAGGTATGTATGTAACTACTCCGTTGCACAATGCAGCAGTAGCGTACAGTGAGTGACTCAACTAGATGCCATTATTAAACATAGAAGAAGTAGCGGGTCGTCACCAGTTACCATAGCCACAAAGTTATAAACCTCGCTCATTTCTACAATTTATCTTCTTAAAATGTGATCTTAAACCTAGCCCCAATCGTAACCCACTGATAATCTTATGCCTAACCTTAAATTAAGACCAAAAAGGAATAACAAAAATATGTCTACGATATAACCATATACTCGACTTTGTGGCTGTGGTAACTAGTGGACACCCGAAGTAATGTGACGACACGATAACATCCGGTGAGTGACCTGGACTGGTCCGTCCTCCAACATCAAATTCATCATCTAACAGTGGGTCATACCAGGTCAAGAGCATAAACGTCATGGTTTTCGAGGAGAAAATGATCCTGAACGGGGAACCTGAAGATGTAAGACGTGAACTCACCATGTTGTATTCAATATCTCGTTAAATAATGAACGGGCTCATTTGTTAAAGGCCAAACTTGAGAGAGCCAAAGTGGCTAGCAGATTCGTTAGCATACTCGCTAGCTAGTTAGCCAATAATCTGCTAGGTTGCTTTCGATCAACCAGTGGCAATAAATAGTACGCGCTAGCTAGCTTAGTATATTGCCCAGTGTGTAACATCGGTGTAATGTTTCGAGTGGTTTAAAATGTGTTTTTCTTTCAGGAGGAGGAGGAAGAGGAGGAGGAAGATATGGTGGTATGAATCGATTTTGTTTGATGCAGCATAATCTGCCCACCTTGCATTTGTTCTAAAACCCACATCATATGTTCTAACATAGCTAACTGGAGGGAATTAATAGCCTGGTCCCAGATC